>NC_050464.1:35083294-35292665 GCF_903995425.1 Onychomys torridus
GAGAAGCTTCATGTCTTTAATGACGTGACCCCTGGTGGACTGACCTCACATCAGGGCATCACTGCCAAGACTAACTGGGTAACACAAACTATACTCAATGGGGAAGGGAGAAAAAAATCTCAAAGTTGCGTGGGGAGGGATGGGAGGGTGGAGAGGGTGGTAAAGGAAGAAGTTGATGGAGATGAATATATTCAAAGTTCATTGCATGAGATTCACAAAGAATTGATAGAAAATATTGAAGGGGGGGGACAAGAAACTGAGCATGCTTGAGGGAAAAGAGACATAGATGGCCACCACAGACATGATGACAGGGGTGGAGGAACAGAGATAGAGCCTTTGGAGAAATTCCCAAAGAAAAATGTCTGACTTTTATTGGGGGGAGGGGTTGACAAGAAAGTCCATATCATTTAGTCTGGGATAGCCTACATGACAAGGAGAATGGGGGGAGTCAGGTACAGCCTAGGGCCATAAATTAGAGGTTGTAAAAAAAAAAAAAAAAACCACAGCATGGATGCTTATTAATTATCTGTCCTCAGAGAACGAGGGAAAGGCAGCTGGAAAGCTCACGGCCTGAGCTCTTCAGACTGTAACATCTGGCCGATTACACGAGCCAGTGTCTTAGGAAGAGGCTTTTGATCTGACAAGATGGAATGGCATCATCAGGAGAGGTCCCTGCCGTGATGAAATTGCCGTATCTCTGCATCACCATCCAGTGCAGCAGCCACAGGGGGCTCCTGAGTCCCGAGATACGGCTGGTGGAAACTGAGTAATAAAACTTGTGTTCTTAGTTTATCTCATCCATCTCAAGTTAAATAGTCAGATGTGGCTCACAGCTACTTTATCCGACAGCACAGACTTAAGAGATTGCCCTGGGGATGGATCATGGGGGGCTGGCAGTAATGAATCACAGGACAGGAAATTAGGGAATTATTTGGCAAGCTGGGCTATAAGACTTTATGAAGAGTTTGTCGTCTCCTACCAAGTCCGTGGCAGACAGTACAACACTTTTCCTTCCAGCTGAATGGGCCTGGCTGTGCACTGTGAAAGGCTGCCAGCTTGGTTAAGTTGGCCCAGGCACTTCCAGAACCCCAAAGAAATGGAAACACAGATGGCCTAAACAACTCTGCTCTGAGCCAGACAGTTGTGGAATGTTACTTTAACTATGTAAAGATGTGTTGCATTTGTTTATGTTGTGGATTATTACTTCAACAATGTAAAGATGTGTTGCTTTGCCTGCCTAAAGTACCTGATTGGTAATAAAAAGCTAAACAGCCAATAGGTAGGCAGTAGAGGGGACAGGTGGGGCTGGCAGGCAGAGAGAATAGTAAGAGGAGAAATCTAAGTGAAAAAGGGGAGAAGGGAAGAGAAAGAGGGAGACGCCCAGGGCTATCCAGGCATCCACCAGACAGACAGACATAGAGTAGGACATACATAATAAAAGAAAAGTAAAAAGCCCTGAGGCAAAACATAGATGAAGAGAAACAGGTTAAATTAAGTTATAAGTGTGAGCGAGAAAACGAGCCTAAGCTAAGGCCGAGCATTCATAACTAGTAATAAGTCTCTATGCCATGATTTGGGCACTGGTTGGTGGCCCAAAAGACAGCCTGCTTGCACCAGACTCCTCCCCAAGGCCACTTTTGCAAGACCCACTGTGTGAGCCTGGATCACACAACGGAAAAAACCCGAGCCAGCACTTTTTTGTTTTTTTTTTTTTTGAGTGTGAAGGAAAAGCAACAGAGTGGAGAGAAGGGAGGACAAAGAGACGAAGAGGGGGTTGGGAGGCAGCGGGCACTAAAATAACCAGAAGGACCCGAGGAGTGACAGGAGCACAGAATGGGGAAGGAGCACAGCAGGAAGGAAGGGAAGTATTAGGAGGAAAGAAAGTAGGTGGGCAAGGACATGGGGACTGGGAGATATCTGGGATCATTCTGGGTGGGAGAGCTGCTTTGGATGCAAGAGTTCTCCAGCCCGTTACAGGGTGACAAGTGTTAAATAGTTACCTCCTCGATGGATGATCAGGAGATGACAGGGTGGGGCTTCTTTGGTGCATTTGTTATGGCACTTTAACCTGAAAGACAGAGACAAAGAAAGTTGGATGGGTTAACTGAATGGCTGGCTGGCTTGGTGGATGGATAGATGATGGATGGATGGATGGATGGATGGATGGATGGATGGATGGAATGGGTGGGTGGGTGGAAGGAGTGGATGAAAGAACTGAATGGATGAGTGGATAGATATAAATATGGATGGGCAGACATGAAGGGATGAACTGGTGGATGGAAGAACTGATGCATGGACTGATGACTAGACAGACAGGATGGATATAAATATGGATAAGTAGATGATAGAAGGACAGATGGGTGGATGAGCTGGTAAATGGATGGAAGGATGATGAACTAATAGATGGAGGAGATGAATATGCATATAGAGAGAGATGGTTGGACCAATGGATGTATAAAATGGTAGATGGACAGAAGAATGGAGAGAGGGATTGAGGGGAGATGATGGATGGATGGAAGGATGGATGGATGGATGGATGGATAGATGGATGGATGGATAGATGGATGGATGGATAGATGGATAGATGGATGGGTGAAAGATGCCCCAGTGGTCCGGACAACTCCAGGCACTGAGGGCAGTAATGTATGAAATGATTGGAGGCAGTGAATGAAAAAGCTGATCCTTAACAACTCAGAGGATTAACTCTGGAGACAGGCTTCCAATATGACTGTTCCAGTTCTACCCTGGGTGGTCCAAGAGTAAGTAGTAATTGTTTTTAACAACATCCATGTTAACTTCATGCACTGAAATGTGCTTAGGATAATGGTCTATCATCATCATCATCATCATCATCATCATCATCATCAAAACAACACTCCAATCTCAATCATCATTACCAAGTACTCAAAGATTCACTCACCCCCCACTATAGTAAACATTTTCCATACACTATTTCATTTGAGTCTTAAAACTGCAAGAAATAGCTATTATTGTTATTCCCACTTTCTCAGTGGAGAAATTGAGATGAACTAGCATGCCCTGGACAAACCCCTAAGCCACTGTCCCCTAGGTAGTCTCTTATCTATCCTAAAGCCTAAAAGCTCTCAGGAGACATACACCAAAGCTTACCTTGAGGATGCGATCATTAGCAGACATTCAAGAGTAGACTACAAGTGAATTGCCCTCAGACAAATCTAACAAGGCAGGCTTGCTTTCCCACTACATCACCTGATGGCCCAAGGATAACACTGCCCTTCCCCCAGGTTACTGCAGTGACCACACTTAATGTAGAAGGATGGACACCCCACAAACAAGATGCAGTATAAGCTCCATACAGATCCTCTCTGGATTCCCCTGACATTTTGTGCACCTCACCAAGCTTCCAACAGTTAATGACTTTGCCACACAACCACTCTCTGGCTCCCAGCATCTTAGGACTGAGTAGAACATCCTACCCACCACCCAGAGGTTAGAGTATATGTTTCTTCACTCTAAAGCTCCGACTGGCCTCTCCAGAGAATGTTAGAACACCTAAGCACAAGTCAGAACATGAGTCTAGTTCAATGGTTCTCAACAGGGGTTCCCCACATCAGTGCTTTCTGGAAACTTCTCTGGGATTCTCTGCAGCATTGGCGTCCATCTGAGGCTAGACTAGAAAAGGCCCTGAAGTGACACAGATGTATATGATGAGAGGAACTGTGGATCCACTTTGTGGTACAAGTCTACGCTTGTTTTCCCGTTTTTTTTTCCCACCGTCTTTCCTGGCTCTGAGAGAAGCTCTACGTTCATCTCTGATATGGAGACTTTAGACCTGGGGCTCTCAAGCACACAGAGGAGGAACCTGGGTAGCTCCAAACAATTGAGAAACTGAGCTCTCCTTTTTCAGCTGACCATACCAGGTAGTAGGGGTGGAGGAAGGTCCTCAAATGCTCACCCAGTCTCAGATGCAGACAGACAACAGACATAAGGACAGAGCTGTCATCACTGTCTTCTCCCTTCTGAATATATGTTTTTGGGTTACCTTATGTGAATGGCAAAGGGTGCTGTTTTTCCATTCACAGTAAAGAGGTGTTCTCATCTTTAAGTCAATTTGCCGCTATGGCTTGAGACTGGAGTGTCCCTCAGAGGCTCACGTTTTGAACATTTGGTCCCCATCTGGGGATGCTAGTTTGAAGGCTGTAGTGCCTTTAAGGGTGGGGGCTTGCTTTTTAGAGTAGATCACTAAGGGGTGGGCTTGGAAGGTCATGCCCACCCTGGGTCCAGACTGTTTTTCTACTTCCTGCTTCTCGTCACATGAACACACCATTCTGCATGCTGACACTGACATGTGTGTCCTCCTTGCCATGATGAATGAAACCCAGAAACTGGGAGTCCAAATAAATATTTCCTCCATGAGTTGCCCCTTCTCTGACAAAAGAACACAATATACTTTAGCCAAAATGACAGTAATAAGGTCAGGCATGTGGCATACACTGGTAAACCCAGCACTCAGAAGGCTGGGAATCTTTGTAAATTTGAGGTCAGCCTGGGATACATCTGAATTCCACTACTTTGTAAGGATTAATGATATGGTGCTTGTAAAGGGTTACACAAAATACCTGCCATGTGGTGACTTTCAGTATGTGATACTACAGGAACATCACTATCATCACCACTATCACCGTTACCACATCACCATCATCATCCATCATCACCAATATCACCACTATCACCTCCATCACCACCATCACCATCACCAACATCATCATCAACATCATCATCCATCACCAACACTATTATTGTCATCATTACCACCACCACCTTTATCACCATTGCCATCAGCTCCATCATTATCATCACTATTACCATTATCATTACCATCATAGTAGCATCACCATGCCTGCCAACATCCATCATCCCTCACCACCCCTCCCATCATATCACCACTTCAGCCTCTAGGATAATTATGACCACCCCTCACATATCGGTATAATCAGACCCAACAATTGACTTGTAATAGTGAAAAGAAGCCCATGAGGGACCATTAATTCCCAGGATGGTGTTTTGCAAGAAAGGAAGTGATTCTATTCGTGGAAAAGTGAGTTTGGGCTTCAAGAGGGTGATCTCCAAAATGCATGCTCATAATTATATCCTGCCAACATCCTGCCTGCTGGGAGCCTGCTGGGAGTCTGCCGGGCCTCCAGGAACTCCACAGCAGCTGCAGAAGCTGCACCCATCCTCTCTCTAGTTTGGCTCAACTGGAGTTCACAGAGCTCAGCTCTGGTGTTACTCCTGTGGCACCTCCATGAGTGGGGAGTTCCTGTTGCTCTGCATTCTGTCTTATTTTATGGATGCTGTACCATGCCTGCATCATTTATTTCTTCCCATGTGAGTTCTCTCCCCCCTCAAACACAGGATTTCTTCTGTTTGTTTGCTGTATATCCCTGGTACCCGGTGCACACCATTTCCAGCTGAGCTTGTTAAAACCCGTGGAGTCGTCCAGGTTTGGTCCAACCCTAGAACACAGACCCTCCACCAAGGTTGGAGAGTCTGAGGGTCTCAGCAGAGAAAGGGCCAAGTCAGAATGGTAGAAATTATATTAGCTCAAGAAGACCAATGGGAGCCCAATGGCATCCTAGGCACATCTCAAAGAAGAGCATTTTGACCCACATTCCTGTCTCCCAGGATGGGAAGTCTGGAGAGACACAGCACATAAGAGCTAAGCTCAGGCCTTTGCTGCTCCCTGGTTCTGTGATCCTGGCTGAGCCTCAGTTTCTCATTCTGTAAAATGGGGGCACCCATCACTGCTTCCACTCAGGGCCATTAATGAAACTGGAGTGACCAAGTAAAGGATGCAGACCATCACCTCATGCACTGGGATCTGTCCCTGCATCCGTCATCCTCCTCCTTGGGGGACAAAATACCTGACACAGGCCACTTGAGAAGAGGGAGTTTATGTTGGCTCAGTTCTGAGGGCACACTCCATCACTGTGGGGAAGAACGGAGCTAGGAGACTGAGAGGGCCATCACATGGCACCCACGGTCAGAAAGAAGAGAGATGGATGCTGGGACGCAGCTCGCTTTGCCCTTTGTCTTCAGTCAGGAACCCCCAGCCCTTGGGATGGCACCATCTATGTTCAGAGTGGGTCTTCCCACCACAGCTAAACCTGGAAACATCCACAGAGAACACATCCAGAGGTGTTTCCAGACTGATTCTGAATCCAGTCGGAGCAGACAACTAAATTAAGCCATCACATCCCCAGAGTGTCAGCGCTTGGTGCTTTGAGGGTACTGTTTGTGAATCTGCCAGTCATCCATACCTTTTAATGCCTTTCAACTACTCTATTCTTCCTGATTCCAACCCTGTCTGTTCTTTATGAAGATTCCTGATTATCAAAGTCAGTTGTCCTAACCCACACAATGATTATTTAAACACGTCTATTTTCATGCATGCTAATCATGTACATCAATGACTTGTTCTGTGACATTCTGATACATGTATCAAATAAGTAATGATCACATCAGGGTTTCTGACTCACCCTATATTTTATGTATTATTTTTAAAGGGTCCTCTATCACTGTCCCCATGGTACAGACAAGGAAATCAAGGTCTCAGGAATAAACACCAGGCACAGAATCAGTTGTTAAAAACACAGGTCTTCCTGATTCTAGACCAGATACTTAATTGCCTAGTTTGTGAGGCTGGCCGCGTTGCAGACCACAGTCACCCTGCCTGACTCTCTGCTTCCCCTTGAACTTCCCACATGGGCAGAGTATGAGAACCTGGGTTCAGCACTGACCCCAGACCAGACTCCTTCTCCCTGCCTCTGTGATCCAGCTGCCACTCTGGCCTCATGCATCCTTTCTGGAAGTGGACGATGCCAGTGGGCCTTTCTTTGGGTTGTGGGAGTCTCTTCTTTCTGGGGTGGGGGAGGGGGAGAGAATGCACACCTCTAAAGGTTCCAAAGTCTACCCACCCTCCTCCCTCATTCTCTCATGGACAGAAGAGCCCTAAGGTGTCATTATGCTGTCTCTGGATCCACAGATCTGAGTCACGGACCAATGTCCCTCCCCCATCGTTTATGTGGAGTCTTTCTTTCGGGCCATCTCAGGTTGTTGGGTAGTCGGGGAGAGAATGGTCAGTCTCCTGTGTCAAGAGCCTACCAAGGCCTTTCTAAAATCACTGGCTCAAATGAAAGGTTCGAGAGAACCAAAATGAGACTGAGAGGCTCAGGGGCTAGGGAGGGCGGGTGTGTGTGTGTGTGTGTGTGTGTGTGTGTGTGTGTGTGTGTGTGTGTATGTGTGTGTGTGTGTGATATTCAGGGCCCTTAGATCATTGGGAAATGGCTAGTGATTTGGTTTGGTGACTTTTCAAGGAGCCCTGGAACACTTAAAGCAGCAACCTGGGCTGCGGGAAATAGGCACAAGGTAGGAAGGTAATGAGAGACAGCAAGGGACCGAGGCTCCTTCCACTGAAGGTACCTGCAGCTTTCCCAGCATTCCCTCCATGTCTACAAGCCCTGCCCTGTATCGTCCTTGCCCTCAGGATAAAAGCCAGTCTCATATTGAGACCTGGCAAACCTCGGGGAATTTGCTTACCTCTGTTCCGGGCATCCCTCTCTTGCTTGAGACCAGAGCTGGTTACCCAAAGCTCCAGCTTCACCAAGCGTCCGTTCCTCGGGTGCAGCTCATTATCTCTCTCAGCTCTCTGAACATCCCTGTTGCTCCTGCCTAGAACTTTCTGACACCATGCTGTTCCCTTTTTATCTTCCCAGATCAGCTCAACCATCGCTTCCTCCAGGGAGTCCTCCCTGACTCCCTTCCAACTGGAAAGCTACACCCTGCCCTCCCCAGTCATATCTGATTACAGGATATGACTACTACTAACCTGGCTGTCTCTCCACCTGTCCATCTTCCTGCCTGGCTCTTCTTAGTGGTCTGAGCAGAGAGCTATTTCTAGGTTATCCCATGTTCAGGGATGTGACTAGCACACAAGCATGGTACACAGTAGGTGCTCAGGACATGTGTGAATTGGTCACATCACATCAACAGGAGCCTCTGGGAGGAATGAGGCCCTTTCTACTTCAGGGCCCATAGAACAAGCTTGATTTTTAGTGGCTTCACTTATCAGAGTCAATTTTCAAACAAGTGGTAAGTGGCAAGGTGTTCATACTGAAGTCATGTGGTGGGGTTTGCATGCCCTGACGTATATCCCTCCTCATACAATAAAGCCTTTAAGGGAGGGATTTTTCTTTCTTCTTCTTCTGATCCCCAACCTTGACTGCCACCCCATGACCCAGCACAGCTGCCGGTTCATGGTAGGAACCTGGTAATATATTTTCTGCATGTATGTAAGGTCTCCAGTCTTCTGCCTGGGAGCCGCTCTCTTCTTGGGCCTCAGTCTTCCTGGCTTTGAAATAGTTGTATCTATATCTGTTTGTTTGTTTGTTTGTTTGTTTGTTTGTTTGTTTTTTGAGACAGGGTTTCCCTGTGTAGTTTTGCGCCTTTTCCTGGAACTCACTTGGTAGCCTAGGCTGGCCTCGAACTCACAGAGATCCGCCTGGCTCTGCCTCCCGAGTGCTGGGATTAAAGGCGTGCGCCACCATCACTACCCGGCTGTATCTGTATCTGTATACTGCAGCACTCCTGTTCAGGGTAAACAGATTGCATACAAACACAGGCTAAATGTTGGTGCTTGCTTAATCTGTCCTCAGATTAAGGCTGGACATGGTGGCGTTCACCTGCACTCTCAGTGTTTGGGAGGATGGCATAGGGGGAAGGGTGTGACTCGGAGGCCAACTCAGATTATACAGCCAGACTCTCTAAAAAAAATTATAACCCCAGCCTCCCCACCCAACCCAAGTATCTTTATTGGGTCCTAGGCCCAGCTTTTTTAAATGCCCCTGCTCTCTGTAGGAGACAGGCAGATTCTTAAACACTAACTCAGAACCAACAGACCAGGAGAAATGGGGGACTTGGCTGGTCCCAAATGACTTTTCCAGAAATTGGCAAGACTGACCTACTGAACTGTTTGAACTTGGGGCGTTCTTCCTTCTGCCGGCCCCCACTCTGGGTGCCTGCTTCTCAGTCAGCCCTGTGCTGGCCTGTAGGCTCCCATCAGCGTCACTGGTCTGCTGTGGGCCATGGTCAGACCAGAGAGAGAAGACCAGATATGCTCACAAAGGGACAAGGTCCCTGGAGGCCACATCTGTCCCAGGCCTTGGGATAGGAGCAAGGGAAGTTATCGTGAGGGAAAGCAAATAAGACCCTGTGCATAAGAGGGATGCAATTTATCAGAAATAGGAACCAAGAATTTCTTTTTCTTTAAAACTTTCGTAGAGACTATAACTCTCCTAAGCTAACAGTATTCCATGCATGGTCGCCTCTATCAACTCATCCCCCATCCCTTCCTGTCTTTCTTGTCTTCCACCTCTCTGAAATGTTTTTCTAGCAATTCATGGCACCAGAGGAGGAAAGGGGTCACACAGTGAAGACGACACTGGGGATAAACCCGTGTCATCTATTTTTGCGGGGAATGAACCTAGGACCTTGCACACGCTAGGCACACACTGTATCACTGAGCTGTGCTCCCAGCCCTCTTTCTACATCTATTTATTTTTTAACACAAGGTCTCACTGAGTCGTCAGGGCTGTCTTGAAACACACCATGGAGCCAGACAGGCGTAGAAATAGTCATTTGCCTCCCTCGGCTGCCCAGGTAGTGAGGGTCCCATGATCAGGCTGACTCCGATTTGGTCTTCTGACATGAGATAATGTCTCAGTTAGCCAGCAGCTCCTTTGGGGGAGTGAAATGTTCTACATAAGTAACTTTTCCTCATACCTGAAGTCTATCCTATTAAGGCTTGGAATTACAAAAAAAAGCTAGCCGTCTTCCAAGGAAGTTTTCCATACTTACTCTTCAGAATGCCAAGCTCTCAGAGAGCAGAGCGGCCCTCTGTGCAGACCCAGAGGATGTTTGAGCAGATGCAATGTCTTCCTGGAACCTGTGCGACCCTGCTTAAGCATTGTGTCATTTCATGTTCCTTGGTCACATAGTCAAGAAAGGCAGAGAACAGATGCCTGCTCAGGTCAGACTGACTATGAAGCCCAAATCTGTCTGTGTCTGTCTGTCTGTCTGTCTGTCTGTCTGTCTGTCTCTCTCTCTCTCTCTCTGTCTCTCTCTCTGTCTCTCTGTCTCTGTCTCTGTCTCTCTCCCCCCTCTGTGTGTGTATGTGTTCACATATGTGAGTATGTGGGTGTATATGTCTGCTCACATGTGTATGTGAATGCATATGTGTGTATATTCACATGTATGTATAGATGGGTGTTCACATTCACAGATGTAAACTTGGAGATCAGGGTCAGCCTTAGGTACCATTCCTTAGGAGTCATCCAACTTGTTCTGCGAAACAGAATGTCTTACTGCAATCTGGGGCTTGCTGAGTTATCTAGGCTAATGGACAGCAAGCCCTAAGTGTCCTCCTGTCTCCACCTCCCCAGTACTGGGACCACAAGAGAGGATCACCACACCTGGACTACCACAGCTAGACCACCACACCTGGACCACCATACCTGGACCACCACACCTGGACCACCACACCTAGACCACCACACCTTGACCACCACACCTGGACCACCATACCTGAACCACCACACCAAGACCACCACACCTGAACCACCACAACTGGACCACCACAAATGAACTACCACACCTAGACCACCACACCTGGACTACCACAGCTAGACCACCACACCTGGACCACCACACCTGGACCACCACACCTGGACCACCACAGCTGAACCACCACACCTGGACCACCACACCTGGACCACCACAGCTGAACCACCACACCTGGACCACCACACCTGGACCACCACACCTGGACCACCACACCTGGACCACCACAGCTGAACCACCACACCTGGACCACCACACCTGGACCACCACACCTGGACCACCATACCTGAACACCACCCACCTGGACCACCACACCTTGACCACCACACCTGAACCACCACACCTGAACCACCACACCTGGACCACCACAGCTGAACCACCACAGCTGGACCACCACACCTGAACCACCATACCTGAACCACCACACCTGGACCACCACACCTGGACCACCACACCTGGACCACCACAGCTGAACCACCACACCTGGACCACCACACCTGGACCACCACAGCTGAACCACCACACCTGGACCACCACACCTGGACCACCACACCTGAACCACCACACCTGGACCACCACACCTGGACCACCACACCTGAACCACCACACCTGGACCACCACACCTGGACCACCACACCTGGACCACCACACCTGAACCACCACACCTGGACCACCACACCTTGACCACCACACCTGAACCACCACACCTGAACCACCACACCTGGACCACCACAGCTGAACCACCACAGCTGGACCACCACACCTGAACCACCCATACCTGAACCACCACACCTAGACCACCACTGCTAGACCACCACAGCTGGACTACCACACCTGGACCACCACACCTGAACCACCACACCTAGACCACCACACCTGGACCACCACACCTGGACCACCACACCTAGACCACCACACCTGAACCACCACACCTGGACCACCACACCTGAACCACCACAGCTGAACCACCACACCTGGACCACCACTGCTAGACCATCACAGCTGGACTACCACACCTGGACCACCACACCTAGACACCACACCTGAACCACCACACCTGGACCACCACACCTGGACCACCACAGCTGAACCACCACAGCTGAACCACCACAGCTGGACCACCACACCTGAACCACCATACCTGGACCACCACACCTAGACCACCACACCTAGACCACCACACCTGAACCACCACACCTGGACTACCACACCTGGACCACCACCCTGGACACACACCTAGACACCACACCTGAAACCACATACCTGAACCACCACACCTGGACCACCACACCTGGACCACCACACCTGGACCACGACAGCTGAACCACCACAACTGAACCACCACACCTGGACCACCACTGCTAGACCACCACAGCTGGACCACCACAGCTGAACCACCACAGCTGGACCACCACACCTGGCTTTTTTGCGTGTGTTTTGTGAATTGATCCAAGTCCTCCTGTTTTGCAGGGAGCATTTTACTGCCTGAGCCATCTTCTCTACCTAGGGCCTTTCTCTGGTGTATAGGGATTTCTCTGACTTGTCACACCAAAACACAAGGCACCTTCTGCCCTGCACCCAGGTCTGAGGCCCACCCCTTTCTCAGCCTCTGAGGAGCCATCTGGGTCCTCCCACCCTCCCCTTCCTCCTTGTAAAGGTCCCCCCCACCCCCGCCAAGACAAAATTCATTTAGTGCTGAAGGCTGGAGAGACACAAGGCGAAGTCACTATTTAGAACCTCATTAAGTATCCTGTTGTCTTCTTTGGGATCCCACTTCTACAGCCTGGGACAAACCCAGATATCAGGGGAAGGAGATCCTTTAAGAGGCAAGCTTGGTCATGCCAGTAAGGTGAGCTGGTGAGTTAGGCATGAAGGGAACACTGCCATTGCCAGCTGCTTTGGACAAGTGGGGCTTTGGATGACTGGGGTCCATTGCCAGTATGCAGAGTGAGAGCCCTGGATCAACCCCCGGCCAAGGAGAACCCATCTCCCCTGACTCCTATGTTCATGTAAGGACTCTTGGTAGTCTGGCCAGCCCATCTTTCCAGCCAAGAAAAGTCTCCCAGCAAAATAGCAATAATTATTGTTGCTCCCACAGCAAACAGGAGAGTGGCTGCCCCTTCTTGAAGACCTACCCTGTGTCGAGTATCTGTCCTTGGCACCTTTACTTCTAGCCTTAGTTTGGAGACCTGCAAGGCAGAAGACATAACTCTCCTCGCCTTACATAGAGTCAGCACCTCGACCGAGTTAGGACAATTAGGAAGTGATGGGGTCATGATTTGAACCCAGGTTTGTTCTGACCCTATTTTCTGTTAGAAAGGAGCACGATAAAGAATTAGAGGCACCACACTCCACCTGGGAATTCTCCCAGGTAATGATCCTCTAATTATCATGGGTGCTGAGATAAGTCCCGGATTTTCAGACACTCCTGTGGGGCTCAGAAACCCACTTTGCAGCGACAGATCAGCACACTAGCTGCTCTTCCGCAGACAGTGATAGGGTGATCTGATTGTGGAATGATGTCCACTTCCAGCTGCAGACAATGCTCTGTAAATGGGGCACAGTGGGCACGTGGGGCAGAGCTCAGCTGGGGCCCCATTGCCCTCCTTTCTTGGGGCTGCCATCTCAGTGTCTGGCCAAGGCTGTTGTGGAGTCATCAGCCACTCCTCTGTGTGCTAATCCTGGTTCTTCATGTCTGAGCCTTCGGGCAAGGTGCGAGAGCTCAGAAATGGGAACTATTTCTCCCATGTTTTCTGCTTGAGCAAGGTTGTGTTCCCACCCAAAAGAAGTTAAATTCAATTGTTTATCTTTCCCTATTTTGCATATTCAATCACCTTTCCAAGTGGGTTTCTTGAAAAAGATGCCAACATGGGGGGGGGGGGGTGATGGTAGAAAGGAAACATTTCATTTTAGGGGCTTCTAGGGTTGCATTCACCTATTCTGAGTATAGACACTTCTTGGATCAACTCCCACTTGACATCAGCAGGTTCCCCGACTTGAGGCTTCCCAGACATCTGTCTAAATGTGTCACAGTCCTCTGAGCCCTATACCTGCTGACTCCAATTTAGGCTCCCTGTGTGGCTGTAGGGGACCCGCCTAACTCCCTTTCCTTCTTCCCTTGTATGTTGTGGAATATTATTTTAAAGTGTGTTTCATTTTTTTCCTACTGCTTTTGTTAACAATGCAAAGATGTGTTTGATTAAATAAAATTAACCTGTGAGCAGGAGACTGAGTCAGCAAGTAGCTGACAGGAAGTGGTAGGGAGGAACCACGTGTAGCAAGTTTTTTTTAAGTGGGGACTGAGAGAAGGACGCTGGGCTTTTTAGAGGGCTCCAGCAAAGGGAGAATGTTAGCCACTTGCTATTCAGCCTCTCTGAGTGAGCAGAATTCCACCTCAACCTTTGAATCTTGAGTTCTTTAGAGGGATAGAAATTTAGATAAGTTCCCTTAGTAGCTTTGGAAGAGCTGATGCCTGAGGGAACAGAATCCCCTCAGGCTGCGGCCCTTGCGGCCAAACCACTGCTGGTAGCAGCTGAGCCGCAATCTCTGATTAAGACAGTCGTTGCTTAAAAGCAGCCACAGTAATGAAGAAAAACAACACCTATATTCTCAGAACTTCGACACCTTGGCCTAATCTGAGCTAACTTTTGACCCTGAAACTGTCAAGCCTGTTCCCAGAGAGACAAAAAAAAGCAACCCCGGACACACTCTGGCTCCCTAGCACTGGTGGTACCCATCACAACCCAAAGGCCCATCGGGCATCTTCTGCTTCGAGGAAAGAAAAATGGCTCAATGGGAGAGTGTGGCAGGCCAGAGAGGCAGAGGGAAAAGCATGGGGCCAGGGTTAGGGCTGAGTCCAGCTTCTCACACTCTGCTTTGCATAGTTCAAAGGGAAGGAGAGCAGGAAGCAGCAGCTGCTGCCATCTTGCTGTGTGGCCAGCCCTTGGCCCCACAAAATGATTAAGCTGAATTAAGGGGATCTGTGTTTGAGTGACAGATATGGCCACCATGAGAGACTTCTGAGGCCTCAGTTTCTTCATCTGTAACATGGGGGTGATAGAAGTCCCCATCTTCCTCCCAAGTTTGTTACATGGATGAAATGGAACCATGCTTCTAAAGTGTTTAGCAAAATGTCTACGATGTGGTGATATCATCCTCACCACCATCATCATCTTCACCATCATCTGTAGCCAGAAGTTTTCCTGTGTCCCGCACGGCCTGCAGCAACTTATAACCTATAATCATTCAGAGACTTAATATTAATTATAAACTGTTTGTCTACGGCTCAGGATCTTGCTAGCTAGCTCTTTCATCTTAAATTAACCCATTCCTATTGATCTCTATTTTTACCACGTGGTGGTATTACCACCCTGCTGGCATCTTGTTCCTCCTTAGGCAGCTGGATCATGTCTTTCTGACTCCACTCTCTTCTCCCTGTATCTCTGTTGGATTTCCTGCCTGGCTCTCATCCTGCCTTACCATAGGCCAAAACAATTTCTTTGTTAACCAATAGTAGCAACACATATTCACGGCATACAGAAAGACCATTCATCCCACAGCAAGCATCATTATCAGCGCCATAAGCATCATCCTCACCATAACCATCATCCTCACCATAACCATCATCCTCACCATAACCATCATCCTCACCATAACCATCATCCTCACCATAACCATCATCACCATCATCCTCACCATCATAACCATCTCACCATTGACAATATTATCATCACAATTGTTACTACTACCATGACCTTACCGAGTTCCCACCTCAGTTTCTAGAATTCTGTGAATCTCTTTCTTACAAATAGCTATAATAGAATTAAACCTTTTCCCTATAATAAATAAAAACTATTACACATAAGAGATGATTAATTCCCAGGATGTTTTTTTTTCTTTCAAGAAATGAAGTGTTTCTATTTGTGGAAAATCGAGTTCAGGCTTCAAGAGGGTGATCTCCAAAACGCATGCTCATAATTATATCCTGCCGACATCCTGCCTGCTGGGCAGCCTCCCGGGCCTCCAGGAACTCCACAGCAGCTGCAGAAGCTGCACCCATGGGTCTCCAGTTTGGTAAGGGTGGATCAATTGGCTCCTGCATCAACCTGCCTGACTTCCCTGTGCATTTTCCTGTCACCTGTGGCTACAGCCATCTTGTAAACCAAGATGCAAGAGCACAGGTACGGAGACTGCACAGGGCAAGGGGGAATTGAAAGTGCAGTGAACAGATCCTGTAATGCAGCAAAACTGGAAAAGGGCCAGGAGCCCCATCTAAGTGCAAATGAATGAGTGTGGATGTGGAAAGAATGCAGAGTCAGCATGTGCAGCCACAGGCAGGCAAGGGACTCAGAGAGAGCAGGCATTCAAAGATCCCGGGAAAGGCAGGACACTTGAGTAAGGCAAGCGCCCCATGAGACTGCTGCTTCTCTTCCTACAGAATTGATCAGGGGTTTCATGACTACAGAAGTTGGCAATGACCTCAACTGGAACACGTCAGTGCTTTGGCTAGTACCAACCTGCCTCTGTGACAAGGTGTCTTAACTTAGGGCTGACCAAAGGAGTTTGTTCCTGCATTTGGGACTTTGGCTAAAACAGGGAAAGTCCCAGGCTAAACAGGGCAATCAGAGCTATAATCACTCTGCAAATTATAGGGTTGAAAAATCCCATATATGCATCTTAAACCTTAAAGTGGGAATCTTATCACTTATTCCAGAGGGTGAAGGTTTGGTAATGGGTCCATGGTTGTGCTGGGCAAATGATTGGCAGCTGACATGCTGAAACTGGACAGAGCAGGCTGCCATCCCTTTGGTTGGGAAAGATTTATTATGCAAACCTATTTCTCTAAACCAGTGGCAATGATGTCTCCCCTACATGATAACATGTACAGACTTTTTCTGTTGTCACATCTAGGAGTGAGGGTCACACAGAATCACCACACAGTTGAGGGCTGGGTGACCTAACTCAGGTTGAAGCATGGTGTGGTAGAGAGGTTGCAGCAGTTAAAACAAGCAGGGTTTGTTTAAATGTCATGTCTCTATGGTGGCTTGGGATAATGTCTCCTTCTTTATAAAAATTACTTGTGTGTCTACATGTGCATGACTCTCTCTCTCTCTCTCTCTCTCTCTCTCTCTCTCTCTCTCTCTGTCTGTGTGTGTGTGTGTGTGTGTGTGTGTGTGTGTGTGTGTGTGTACATGAGTTCAGGTCTCTCAGAGGCTACAAGAGGGCATCAGACCTTCTGGATCTGGAGTTATAGGCAGTTGTAAGCAGCCTGACCTTTGAAAAAGCAGCAAGCACTCTTAACCACTGAGCCATCTCTCCAAACCCAGATGTTCCTATCTTTATCACACCGCAGTAGGTCAGACAGAAAGAAACATGCATCTCAGCTTCAATTCTCTTTTTCTACTGTGAAAGCCACTCCAAACACGCTTGTGTAAATTATAGTTTGCCTATGTGAAATCGGGGGGGGGGGGTGGGGGGTGGGGAGAAGCCAAGTGTGGTGGCACACATCTGCAACCCTACCACTGAGGAGCCTGAGGCAGGAGGATGATCACAAGTTTGGGGCCAGCCTGGGCTACATAGCTGAGTTCTTAGCTGGACTGAGCTACACAGTGGCTTTTTGAAAGGAGGCAGGGAAGAGCGACTAAAGCAGTTTCCAATAAATGAGACCTCAGAGCTCCAGACCCCCATGGCAGGTGAGGCGGGTGGGACACAGACGACACCGGGAAACCCATCAGCATCCCTGTGCAGGAGCAAGCCCTGGCAGCTGCATCCGCGCATGTGAAACAATTCGGGGAGAGTGCTGACATCCAACCACTCTGCACACGGCTCCCTTCCACACTCCTGAACCGATTAGATGAAAACGCCTCGATTTAGATAACTGGAAATTGCTTTCGGCGCCTTAATTTCCTATTAGCTCATTAATCTATTCAGACTCCCAACAAGACAGCTGATGATAATTCCGGAGGAAGTGGGCACTTCCGAGGAGAGCTGTGGAGGCGGGGAGAGGGGTTGGGCAGGAAGGAGACGTTTCTGGCTTCCTGGGTGGAGGGATATCCCAACAATTATTTGTCAAGCCAGTCATGGTGTTAGCTTTCATTAAGTAGCACTCATAATGGGCCAGGTAAGGTGAGAACTCCAGTGGGCAATTACCTTGTTGATCTTTTTCTTTTTTAACAGTTTTAGTAGTGACTCTCTCACAAGCAACTTCAGGAGAGAAGGGTTTGCTGCAGCTCACCTTTCGAGGTTACAGTCCGTCATGCTCGGGGAAATACGGTAGCAGGGGCATGAGTCAGCTGGTCACGTGGCCCCCACAGTCAGGAAGCAGAAAGAGGTGAATGAACGCTCATGCTCAGCTTGCTTTCTCCTTTTTATTCCATCCAGGACCCCAGTCCAGGGGATGGTGCATCCAACAGATAGGGTGGCTATTTCCACCTCAATCGATCTAACCTAGAAACTCCCTCACAGACACGCCCAGAGTGGTGTGGTTCCTAAAGATTGCTGATCCTGTCAAGTTGTCAATCAACAGTAAACCGTCTATTGAGGCAAACGTTATAAACCCATTTTAGGGAAAAAGAAATGGAAGCACAAAAGTGATCACCCGGCCAGCTTGTGGCAGCATCAGGAGTCATAGACATGTCTGCCCTGCAGCCTAGGCTTCTGATCATGTGTCCTCTCTATATGTCTTATATACACACATGCTGTATGCATTGCTGAGCAGATGATGATACACAAGATGATACCCAGGTGAGAGTAAAGCTTGAAATTCCCAGAGCCCTTAAAGGAAAACTGTAGCCTCTTACCAGGGCCCTTCCTATGTCCCTACCCACCCCCTTCCCTCCTTCTTTCCTTCCTTCCTTCCTTCCCTCCTTCCTTCCTTCCCTCCCTCCTTCCTTCCCTCCCTCCTTCCTTCCTTTCTTCTCTCTTCCCTTCCTTCCTTTCTGCCTCCTTCCTTCCTTCCCTCCCTCCTTCCTTCCCTCCCTCCTTCCTTCCTTTCTGCCTCCTTCCTTCCTTTCTTCTCTCTCTCTTCTTTTTTCTTTGTCTATTTCTTTCAATAGGGTCTCACTATGCAGCCCAGGCTGCTCCCCAACTCCAGCCTCTCCTGTCTTTGCCTCCTGAGTACTGGGATGACAAGTCTCCATGCATGCATGGTGCCATGTCTGCTCTGATCTTTACAGTGGCCAACATCATCCCATTCCACCATCTTTTTAGCCAAGTTCACTTCATTCACCATCTGCCCATTCCCCATCCACCCACAGATAAATTTCACCAGTCCAGGGACTTTGTCCATTTTAGCTTCCTATTGTTGCTTCTGGTGCCTGGAAAACCCTTCAGTACATAGTATTACTTTTTTAAAATTAAACATCCTTGGTTCAAAAATCTGAAATCCAAAATGGCCTCCAATTTGAAACTTTCTGAGTACCCACAGGGCCACAGGTGGAGCACCCACAGGAGCTCGCCTGGAGCACAGGTGAGCATGCCTAACCTCAGAGCTTAATTATGAGCTACCAAAAGGAGTGCACAAATGAAGTTTAGGTTTTGGGGGTTAAACTTGGGTCCCATCTCCAAGACACCTCATCACATATGCAAATGTTTGTATGATGCAGATATTCTAAACTCAGAATGCCTTTCAAACATAAAGACTTTTGGTCCCAAGCACCACAGATAATGGCTTCTTAGCCTGTGATATTAACTATCCAACTGGTAAATGTTAGTTGGATGACTAGTGAAATGGCCTTGCCTACTTCTTTAAGAAGTGACCTCCAGCCGGGCGGTGGCGGCACATGCCTTGAATCCCAGGACTCGGGAGGCAGAGGCAGGCAGATGTCTATGAGTTTGAGGCTAGCCTGGGCTACAGAGTGAGTTCCAGGAAGGGCGCAAAGCTACACAGAGAAGCCCTGTCTCAACCCCCACCCCCAAAGACCTCCAGCCTCCTCATTCTTAGGGTCACCTCTCTGAAAGGTCACTTACCACTGTTCTTCATACCTGTCCTTCAGTTCCACTCAGACTCCTTTCTCCACAGCGAGTCTTTCCCCTAACTCTGCGACTGTGGAGCTTGCATATCTGTTCCTACCCCTCACCAACCCTCCTAGGAGCCCATTCAATTCGTCCACATTTTTGTCAGTCCTTGAAAACACATGCAAATAAACGCCTACCCTCTCACTTTAACTGAAGCTCCCCGAGGGGTTTTATCCATGGGGTAAGTGTGGGTTTCAACTGTTAACGACAGTGTGTGTGTGTGTGTGTGTGTGTGTGTGTGTGTGTGTGTGTATACAAATATATCATGGAGCTGGCTCCTGTTCCCATCATAGCCGACAGAGGTATGTGGTTGGGACAAAAGCACACCCAGACACCGTGCCAGCTGCAGCACCAACTGCTAGAGTTGACAGGCCGAGCACATTGGTAAAGTCATGAATTCTGACCTCGCCCTTCCATGTGCCAGGAGCTACTTTGCATACAGAGGTGGTGGGAGAAATGATCCCGGTTGACAGTGTGTGGGTGTGGGGGGGGGGGGGCTGACTCCTTCCTGCAGTCCAGTGATGGGTACCAATATCATGTCTGTTCTTCAGAGGAGAAGAAGCCCAACACTGCAGGCCTCTCAAGACTTCAAGCGGAAGTGGGACCCAAACTTAGTGCTGGTGGCTTCCAGAGCCTCAGCTCCGCATGGCTGGCCTGTCCCCAGCTCACTCTCCCAACCCTTGGCAGGGTCTCAGCCTTTGCTCATTACTCCTAGAACAGAAGACAGGAAAGAAAGCCACCTCTGGGTCCCACCTCTAGTGCTGAAAATTGAAAAGGCTTGAGGAGTGTTCAGCCTTGCTGACTCCTGGCTGCGTCCCTGTCACCTAATTACTTGACTTCAAAGCCTCCACGCAGCAGGTGTGAGGATGTGAAAGCCATTTCCCCCCACAGAACACAGCATGACTTGATACAGCCAAGATGTCTCCAAGGCAGCAGCTGTACTGGGGAGATTGGGCAGCCTCTGAGCCAGACCTAAGCACCTGCCCTTGTGCATCTCAGAGTCAGAAAGCTGGGGGGAGGGGGTCACCTGAGAGCCTGGAACCACAGAGGACAGCAGTTCCAAATGCTAATATATAGCAATTGCCGGCCAATCACCCTTAGCCATGGAGCTAACGGAACCCCAGGGGCTGGAAATAATTAACTCTCCTCATAGCCCAGGCTAGCATGGAGCTCAGTGTAGCTGACTTACTCAGGTGAGGTCACCAGAAAGGCATTCTGCAAGATGCCTGAACAGGCCTGGGAAACACACACACACACACACACACACACACACACACACACACACACACACATGGGGTAGGGGGGAAAGGAGACTCTTACTGAGTGTCTCCTATCAAGCAGACACATGTCCACACCTATCTTTCCATAGTCAAATGTTTCTGTTTTGTAATTGCTGGACCTGAGTAGATAGTTAATACATGTGTGTATACATACATACATACATACATACACACACACACACACACACACACACACACACACACACAAATATGTGAGGTAATGTGCTCATGTTGTTCACACAGTTACTAAGAGGAAGGAACAGGATTTGAACCTGGTTTAATGTGTGTCCAGGGCCCATGGCTGGTGCCAATGCTTTCTCTTGCCTCCTTCCTAACCTTCCATCAGAATGACAGAGAATGTCTATAAGGAAGGGGTGAGGAGTGGAGGTCTGGGCAGTCCCACCTCTTGACCAGAATTAGCATCCAGCATGAAGCCACAGAAAGAAATGGAGCAGGTGTTAGGGGACCCGAGTTCAAATCCTCCCTCCTACTTCTTAGCTGGGACTTTTCCAAGTTGAGACACAATTTTTACAGACATAGAAGGGAAATCGTGACACCCTTTCGGAGACAGTGCCTGATGAGAAAAAAGGAAAGAAAAAGAACTTTGCAAATTACCAAAGATATCAGCAAACCACAGGCCTGGAGCCAGGCTAGTCACTGTTTTTAGAAATAAAGTTTTATTGGACCAAATCCATGGCCATAACTCTTTCTGAACTGTCTGTGACTACTTTCAAAAATACAAGAGGCCGGGCAGTGGTGGTGCACGCCTGTAATCCCAGCACTCGGGAGGCAGAGGCGGGCGGATCTCTGTGAGTTCGAGGCCAGCCTGGGCTACCAAGTGAGTTCCAGGAAAGGTGCAAAGCTACATAGAGAGACCTTGTCTTGAGAAACCAAAAAAAAAAAAAAAAAAAAAAAAAAAAAAAAAAATGAAAAAAAAAAAACAAAAAACAAAAAACCATGAATCAGTTTTGAGCAGCTGCAAGGGAAACATCAAGGCTCCCAAGGACCATGGAGCCTAAAGTATTTGTAACAGGACAACCAGAAGAAAAGTTTGCTGGCACTAACCTCTGACACTGTATTAGTTACTTTTTTTTCTGTGACAGAATACATGGAGAAACTAGAAATCCGGGGACATGGTCCACTATGGTGGGAAAGCCTGGTGGTGGGCGCATGAGACCGTGTCATAGCAGCAGTGAGGAAGCAGAGCTGGGACAGAAGGGGAGCTGGCCTAGAACAGTTAACCCCTATTCCTATAACCCAATGTCTGCCAGCCAGACCCCAACCCCATGTTCAAAAGGATCTGAAACGTTAGCTGGGGACCACGCATCCAATAACGTGAAACTGTGCGGAAACACTTCACATTCAAAACCATAGTAGAGGATCTGAGCGCGGGAGACCCCAGCGGCCCCAGCACATGGTGTTGTTAGTGGCCTGGAAGTTCTCGTTAATGGTCACGCCTACAAGGCGGGGCTGAGAGAGGACGCTGAAGACCCAGGATCAAGAGGAGAGGCTTCTCTTGGTTCCAGGACCCTGGACGCTGGAGGTAGACCGGGCAGAGTTCTCCAGAGAGCACCGCCGGACTGCGCCATACCTTTCCTAGACCCTGCAACCTATCCCTTCATTTGTAAGTCACCCCACAAAATAAACCTCCCTTTTAACTACATGGAGTGGCCTTAATAATTTCACCAATATGTTAGCCTTCCTACTGTCTCTTCTCAGCTCTGGCTTTCCTCAGAACCATTCTCTTTGATACCCTACCCAAACACACAGCTTCGCCTGGGACCCTTTCTGAAACACCAAGCCAAGGTCTCTCCTCAGAGTCAAGAACTCACAACTCCCTGGAGAGTGCCAAAGCCCATCCCCGCTGCCTGATATCTGGCATTGTAAAAAGTCCCTTAAAGGGAAATCACTCACTTGCAGTTTTTACACTTGAGGCCAAAAAGCATCCCTTTCCCGCAGACAGTGCACGTCTGAGACATCCAGTACTTGGTGGAAAACCTGTAAGAAAGAAATGGGAAATATCCAAGGTGAGGCACTGGCCATGGGCCCATTTCCAGGAAGATGTACCCCTAGATCCTGCAAGAGGGGATGACGGGAAGCCTATAAACCCTGGATTCTGGCCCTGCTTGTTCCAAAACAGGTGATAATTAAGTTCAATTAAATTTGCTTAAACCAGGAAGCCTCAGTATCCTTGCCCATAAAGTGGAAGTAATCTTGACATTGACATCAGGGGTTATATGTTGAAGGTGTCCTAACACCTGGCACATAGGTTATGCTTAATGAATTGGTCTGTGTTCATTATGGTCATTTATGCACTCAGCAAACACTGTAGGTGGTCTGTAAATTCAATTCTATAAGCGAGCAGTGGACCTCCAAATTCAGTAGCAGAGGAGAGCTCCCCCTGACAAATGAAAGCCTGCCTCTTCAGACACTGTCGGTTCATCTTCTCCCCAGTCACCGTCACCTGCTGCAAATACAGCATGGAAGTCCCTACACATCACAGGTCACCAAGGCCAGTTGGAAGGCATCAGATTAACTCTCAGATCACCCCTCCTGTGCTGGGCCGTGCTTTCCGCCTTGAGATAGGAGACAGAGGAGGGGCTGGATCCGGCAAAAGTATTGAAGGTTCCCGGGTCACAGTTAATTTTAATTTTCAATTTGTGCCATTGTCGGCAGTGGTTGTATGTAATCTCCGCTGCCTCCTCCGCGTGTCAAAGGGGAAACTTGGAGGTTATGTAACTCAGAGATGGAGGACTCTGAGGGGGAAGGTGGCTTCCCTCCGCTGCCATCCCCTCTTTTGGGATCTGGGTCAGCCCTACGAACACAGCGAGCCAGCTTCAGCCTGGAGCTGCCACAGCTAAGCAAATAGCAATATTCACCACGGAGATGCTGGCTTGCTGATGCTCCCTCTCCAGCATTGGACTTGTTGGACTTGGACTTAGTTAAGCCCCTTTGGGTCTTAGCAGGGCTTATCGGGTCTATTCTGCAAGCTGGGGCAGCTCAGGGGAGGGGATGGCAAAAGACCCACTGGGCAGCAGGGCAGGAACGGGGGGGGGGGGGGAAGCAGGTGTGAGGGTTGGCTGGTAGATTTCCCCCCTCCTCAGCTTTGTCCTGTCCCCTGGGTTGCCTGGCTTTGTCCTGTTGCCTGGCTCTTGCTGAAAATCCCAATGACAGAGTGAGATCTGCTGCGGGTGGTGGGTGTTTTTTGTGAGACAGGATTTTACCATGATGCCCAGGCTATCTTTGAACTCTTAACTCTCTGCCTTACTCTCCCATGTGCTAGGACTGCTAGTGTGTACCACTACACCTGACAACCTAGGGAATGGGATGTTAACACTTGTTTCTTTTCAATGCTGGGGGGGTCTCTCATTCCTGACATCTAGCTTGGGGTGGGGGTCGGTGGGGGGGAATGCAGGGTGAGGCTGAAGGGTAACACCCATCAGGGAGCCCTGGCCTCACTAGGGAGCCAGCTATGGGGCCCCAAGATGGTCAGCCTGCTTCACTCCCTTGGACATCAGTATCAGAAAGTGGGGCACCAGGGCAATGGTAAGAAAGCCCAGAGGGTAGAGCCTGGCAGGTGAGACTGAGGCAAAAGTGTAGCCAACCCAGGGGTGTGGCTGAGCCACAAGTGTGACCAAGCTAGAGGGGTGGCTGGGCCAGAGAGGTGTCTGCTACAGAGGTGGAACTGAACCCAGGAATGAGCTGAACCAGGGACTATGGCCAACCCAGGGGTGGAGATGAACCAATAAACATTTTAAAAGGCCCTCATCTGAGCCCCCTTCGCTCCACAGATGAGCCTCTAGTCACCGAGGGACCTGTCTGTCACTATGTCTCACGGCTTCCATCAAGGTCTTTCCAGTTTCCAGTTGTGACATTTTTTTTTCTTTAAGAGCTGATGATGAGCAGTCGCGGGGGCGAGTGCAGCCTTGCCCCAGGCTGAGGCTGTTTGTGTCTGTGCCTGGGGTTTCTCCCTTCAGCCCGCTAGCTAACAGACCTCTGGGGACTGTCCAGGTCCCTCTGTTAACTGGCCAGCTCCCCAGGAACACAGACCC
Source organism: Onychomys torridus (assembly GCF_903995425.1). NCBI lineage: Eukaryota > Metazoa > Chordata > Mammalia > Rodentia > Cricetidae > Onychomys > Onychomys torridus. The sequence continues at coordinate 35,108,298 of NC_050464.1, forward strand.
ATGTCCCACAGCGCCGACACTAGGAGTCTGCAAGTTGGAGGGATAGCTCCATGAAGGAGCAAACAAGGCATCCAGCTGGCTCCCCCGTACAGAAACTCACCAAGGGGATTTCAGATCACAGGGGCCGCACTAATTATGTTATAATTAGCGGTCAGCTCCCTACCTCATCCGCCAGGGCCTAAGTCTCCTCATCTGTCAGTGAGTTCCCCAATCCCAGTCTGACTCTGCGCCTCCCCACTGAGTCTGTGAGGAAACTGCCAAATTCTAGGCCATGGAGGATCCTGGGGGAAGGCCTCCTGAAGTTCTTTATGATACTGTGAGGTGTGAAAAAAAAGAGTTTCTTTTCTATTGTTTGATGCCAAACTCTGTAGCCTGCTGGACTTGTTTCCTGGATGGACAGTTTCATGTTATTTCTTTAAAGGTCTTAATTATGGTATCCAGGGTCTTCCTTTATTTCATTGTACGCTGTGTGACTTTTTTTTTTTTTTTATATAATAAAATTGACATTTAAAAAAAAAATGGAGTCCAGAGAGGTTAAGCAATTTCTCACAGCTACAAAGCTATAGTAGAAGGGATTGGAACTCAGGTCAGTCTGAGCATAAGGCCTCTGCTTTTAACTCTCCTGTGTGGGTCTGATAAGGGCAAGGCTATGATGCAGACACCTCAATCCAACAAAAGACAGAAGGGCATGGTGGTGTGGAAGCTGGAGATGGGGACATTCCTGGCACCCATAGGCTTCAGCACCCCCTTACCTCTACCTCCCACACACAGACACAACCTCCTACCTACCTGTGCTTGATGGAGTTGCCAAGGTCTCTGCGTGGGATCTGTGGTGACCACCGTGGTACAGACAGTGTGTCTGTGGAGAGAAAAACAGACAGAAAAGTCAAGGGCTGAGCCAGCACTGCCTGGGTCCTGGAAATAAAAAAAGGAGCCCCGTTGACTGGCCTCAGGCAGGGTACTGGCTGCTTTGGCCTGCAGAGCCATGCCAGGTAGAGCTCCGGTTTAGGTTATGGGTTCCACTCACAGGAGGCTCCCCAGGCAGGGCAGGCAGCAGATGCCTTCGAGTATGTCAGGTGAGGTCAGGTATGGGGAAGCCCACCTGTTATTTCACTGTTCGGGCTGAGGCAGGAGGATGATGAGTTCAAGGTCATCCCGGGCTACATAGTAAATATTCTGTCTCAAAAAGAAAAAAAAAGAATAAAGGAAGAAAGAAGCTGCGTGTGTGTGTGTGTGTGTGTGTGTGTGTGTGTGTGTGTGATTTGGTGAGTGGGCTCAGTGGATGGATAAAGGGTCTTGCTGCCAAACTTAAAGACCCGAGTTCGATGCCCAGGTCCCACATGACAGAAGAAGAAACCTGACTCTGTATGTTGGCCTCTGACCACACATGTACCCGAATACATACACAGTCAATTAATTAAAAGTTACATTTTGTAATCTAAAGATAGAAGAGAGAGCGAGAAAGCAGGGTAGGCACTGTGCAAAGAACACAGCCGAGCATGATCTCGGCTTCATGGTTCTTAGCGAAGGCCAGATGTGGACTGAGTGACTCCCATGTCAGCCCCCCAACTGAACACACCAGACAACTAAGGCTTAGAGAAGGGGGGTGTCACTTGCTCGAGGCCACTACATCTCAAACTCTACACAGTGGCTGGGAATCCCAGTAGGAGGGACCCCAAGCCTGTGTCCCCTGCTCACAAACTCATAAGGCAGTCGATTCCAGATACCTCCTCCTACCCCCACATGCCCCTTCTCTGTAACACCTACCTTACAGCCACAGGATCACTTACTTAACATTTTATGTTGGGTCCCCTTTTTCGGTTGCTGGAATATTTATTTCAAGAGCAGGCTCTAATCCCAGCATGGTGGTACATATTTGTTTTCCCAGCACTTGGTGGCAGAGGTAAGACAGGAGGAATCAATGGTGAGCCTGAAGCTGGCCTAAGGTTGCATATAACAAATACACCAACAAACACAAAGCCGAACAGAAAGCTCTTTGGATATTGCAGATAACGACTTTCAGAACGTCCAGCTCTGTGCAATCTCAACCCATCCTACAATAAGCAAATGATTGCAAGGATGTCTAGATGAATGGGATGGAGGAAGGAAGGATACCTGGATGGATAATGGATGGGTAGGTAAGTCGGCAGATGGATGAAGGAGGTTTGTGATGGAGGATAGATGGATAGGTGCATGGCTATGGTATGGATGGATAATGCTGGGTGGGTGGATGGGCGGATGGACAAATAAGAATGAGAAAGAAATAATAAAGCACACAGACTTCAGATTGGGTACCTCGTCCTGCTTTTTCTTTTCTTTCTTTAATTTTTTTCATGCCTTAGGACAAGTAGGAGCAAACCACATAGTCACAAATGACCAAGTTCTAGGTCCTCTGAGACCTTGAGCATAAGCCCCAGCACACCTCCTCTGCCTGCCCCCCTCACCAGCCTCCTGGAAGACCTTGAAGGCAGTAGACAAAAAACAGCAGCTGAGTGAACTAGTGCTGCCCCAGACAGACAGGAAGATAGGCAAGTGGCCAACCCCACACCAGCGCCCACTTCTCAGCCAGATGGATGGAGCCTGCTGGGAGCTTCAAGGTTGCAGATGTGTGCCTCATTTTTCACAGCCATTGTTATGGAGTGTCGCTCTCACTGGGAGAGCTGGGCATGTCAGAACACGTTGGAAAGCATTTAACCCCAGTCATCTCTCTCTTCTGTCTAGTGATGGCCACAGTTATCTGATAGCTGTTTTCCAAGACCTCTATGCCGCCCTTGCAAAGCTGGGACCCTTTTTTTTGGCAAGAGCCGATGGTTTTCCAAGCCCCAAATGCTGAAGAAAACTGAGGAGGTGGCATGATAAAGCCATAAGATCCACAGCCTGCAGAATGTTTAACTAACAAAGCCCATTTTACAACTTCGTCCAATTTCTGAGGGAGATAGAAAAAGAGAGAAATGATGTTCTTTAAAAATACTTTTCCATGTCAACACCTCTTGCAGACTGACATCAGACATGGCAAGAAAGACATTACTCGTTAACTCTGAAAGGCTGGACAGGAAAGGAAGGTCAATCTCCTGTAAGTAATCTACAAAACAGGAGTACTGAATGAAGAGTCCACTCACAGGCCATTAGTAATGCCTGACTAGAGCTGAGTTGAGAAGGACTGAGAGGAAGAGCAGTGAGATTGATTACTAATATCAGCCATAAGTGAAGAAGGAGGTAGCCCTTACAAGCCTTGAGATTGATTAGTAATGTCAGCCATGGGTGAGGAAGGAGGTAGTCCTTACAAGTCTTGAAATTGATTAGTAATGTCTGCCATGAGTGAGGAAGGAGGTAGTACTCACATGTCTTGTATACATTTATCTCCTCTACAAAAGCAAGAACCAAATCTACAACTTTGAGTTTACCTCAGAGCATAGTGCATGGTGCTAAGTATGTTCTTAACACAAGTTTGATGAACCCAAGATTCTTATAACAGAAACAGTTTATTGAACACTTAAAATGTGCCAAGAAATCTTCTGTGTGTACTTAACAGCCGGAAGCTATGCCTCCTTGCATCCAGTGCCATAGCTATTCCCTTCATACAAAGGAAGGCAAGGGAACTCAAGAAGATGCACTGACCTGATCAAGGTCACACAACCAGGTACCAGTAGAAGCATGTGTAAATGTAACTCCTAAAGGGACTAGGGAGAAGGCTCTTTGGGTAAAGTGCCTACTGTATGAGCATGAGGATCTGAATTCAGATCCCCAGCTCCTGTGAAATATTTGGAGATTTCTGAAGACATTCTGAAGGTATCATAGTCTGTTTGGGAGTTTGTTACTGGCAGCTAGTGGGGTGAAGCCAGAGGCTCTATTTAGCATCCCCTAATACATAGGTGAGAACATTCCCCATACGCACAACAACTTAAAACATCCAAAATATCAGTTATACTAAGGTTGGGACTTCTGATCTGGAAGTTTCTATAACTGCCTGTCCCCCCCCCCAATAAAGCATCTCAGATGATGCCCCCAGGCTCCTTCGGGCACAGAATGAGTCATCTTGGGCTGTGAGCATCTCCCATTAGCTCAGTGTCTTGCTTAGTCCTTTTCTATATCCTTTGCCCAGGGCAGAAGCAATTAAGCTCCAGGGCTGGCTTTCACGTTCCAGGCTCGGATGGTGGGGTACATCCTGTCAACTGCATTAAGCTGCAAAGCCTCATTAGTCTGGAGGCTTCGCTCCCTAGGCTCGGCTTCGTCTGTGGGCGTGAGACTCGAACTCCAATGGCCTCTCTCTGCTTCCTTTGTTTGGGTTTCATTAAACTTGCCAGTGCGAGCCTTAGAGCAAAGGCAAATGGTTGAAAGGGAAGAGGAAGGGGGAAAGAAAGATACCGGAGACTCGAGGCCTTATCATAACAGGGAAGGCAAATAACATTTACGGCAATTAAACCGATCGAGGAACTTCTGCTTAACAACCAAAGCGTCTATTAAGATGTCTCCGTAGCTGCGTGGAAACCTCTTTCCCACCCTAATTTTCTGATAACAAGGCAGAGTCTTGCCCAGCATGGCTGCCTTCATCTCAGAGGAAGAAACATAGACGCCTCTTTCAAGATATTTCCATCGCCAGCACATGGAAAGAGGAAGACTTTGGGAGGAAGACCGTGCTTGTTCCTAGGTCTGGCTGTAGAAACCCTTTAAGAAACACCCCCCCCAAACAGAACAGGGGATACATACAACCCAGGAGCCACAGCCTTTGAGACCACCTTGGAAGCCCAAGAACAGATGGGGCCAATATTGATAAAGTGCCCAAGTTTTATAAACATTGTGCTTTGTTTGATTTGGTCCGGTTTTTGAGATGGTCTCAGGTAGCCTAGGCTGGCTTCAAACTTGCTATGTAGCCCAGGCTAGCCTTGAATTCATAATCTACCTTCTTCCACCATCAAGTGCTTCCACTCATTTCAGACTTGTGACTCTCTGAGCTATAAGGTGAATGGTCTTTAAACCACTGGATTTGTGGTGATCTGTTAGAGCAATGGTACAAAGCCCTCACAGCTCCAGTCTTGTGCCAGGTGGGTGGCTTCAAGAATCTGGGGTATAACAAACAGGGCAGCCAGGTTTTCTACGCTTAAGCATCTCCTGGGGAAATAGAAAGCAAATGGCTGAACCAGAGAGCGCCCTTTGGGAAAACAAAACGGTCCAGACTTTGCGGGTTTAAGGCAATGGGAACCTAGACTCCAACACTTGAATAGTTGCAGGCTGTGCCTGGCATTAGAAGTGTTTGAGCTCCCTGGTGGCCGAGGGGGGGGGGGGAGTTGTAGATCCTACCTGTAATTCCAGCATACCGAGGAGAGAACAGGATAGCCTCAGAGCAAGCTGGCCAGAGAATAGCCATGAGGATGAGCTCTGAGTTGGACTGAGAGACCCCACTTCAGTGAGGAAAAAGAGTGAGCAAGGCAGACCCCCAACATCAGCTTCCACACAAATGGAAAAAGAAAAGGAATCCTCGGTATGTCAGGAAAGATGCCAATGCCGTCTCCATTTTAGAGACGGCAATTTGAGGCAGATCTAACATGTGACCTGTAGCGAGTCCTTGGGCTACGAACAGCCCCTGAGCATCAATGTCCTCACAGCTGCTATACACAGAAATGTGCACAGAACTTTGGCTGCCAGACTCGGCATTGATGGAATCTCTTAATCGCTGTGCATGTCCCAGATGACAGCAGGACTCCATCAGCCTGTATCTACTCCTTGGACATGGCTGTGGCAGAGTCCCTGACAGAAGACTCATGGAGGAATGATTCGAATCCACCTCCCAGTTTCTGAGGGTCTCAGTCCATCACAGCAGAACATGTGGCCGAGAAAGCTGTCTTGTGGTTGACCAGGAAGCGGAAAGAAATGGAGGCTGGGCTATGACCTTCAGCACTGCTCCTATTGACCCACATCTTCCTGGTAGACCCATAGCCTCCCTAGCCAGCACCCCCACCCTGGGAAGAAACACACTCCCAGGAAGCTGTGTCTACAGTTTGCAAAGCGCAGCCCACTTGTTCAGAGTCCTACAGCTGAGCAGACTTCTGAAGTCAGTTCCTATAAATCTTCAGCCATGCTCTCCATCTATCACTGTGTCCCTTTCTGAGGCAAATGTGGCAATCATTTTAAGCACCGTGCCTTCCTAGAGTCCACGGAAGTCTCTAAAGCCCCTGTAGCGATGAGGCATTCCTAATCCCTTGCCATTTCCTTGGAGATAAAGACCTGAACACATTAATACAAACAGCCAGCATTTATTGAGCACCAACTGTATGGAGGGACATGGTTTATGTGATTTAAATTCAGGATTCCACCTAATCCCATGGTTGCATTTCAGGCGGGGAAGGTGAGATCTGGCAAGAGCCAGAGAGCCGATTTGGGAAAATCATAAATGAAATAGGAGTTTCAAACTATTCTCCAGCATTCCCTTCACGGACGAGATGGATTCAGTGACAACTTAGCTACATTCAAATTGACTAGAAAATTCTTTGAGCCCAAAGACATCTGCAACTCATAAAACTTAAACCATGAAACTCTCCTTTTGAGGTCACAGGCTAGGTGCCAGCCCAAGTCCCACTGATTTGTCTAGGGTGCTCACAAGGCTTGACTAAAGCTGCCCATACCATTCACACAGCAGGCGAGAACTCTATTAGCTTTAATATCCAATTCAAATATAATATACATCAGATCTAAAAGCATTTTAATTATGTTCTGTCTCCAAAGGTTACAGCTCTGTGATGCTTTGGGGTTGAGTGGAGTTTATTCACAGACTTAGACTTAACTTTCTCCTGAGACAAATATAGCCCACTTTCTAAGCTTCAAACACCACCACAGAAGTCTCTTGACAAGTTTATATGGGGCCACACAGCACCGGCTAGTGTACCGAAGAGGGTGGGAGCGATGGCTGAACGTCACTGACAGGCTGATGGCTTGGCTTGGTGGGGAATAGTGCTTGCTGCCCCAAGCCTGACCACTTGAACTCTATCCCTGGGACCCATATGGAAGAAGGACAGAACAGATTCTCCCGGCTCTCCTCTGACTGCTATATCCATGCCACGGCATGTGTACCAACCCCCGAGTCCTCAAACTGAATTGCAAAAAAGGAAAGTTGAGAGTTGGTTCAGCAGGAAAAGGTGCTTGCCACCACGCCTGAGAACCTGATTTTAGTCCCTACAAGGTAAGAAAGAAATCACAGACACACACACACACACACACACACACACACACACACACACACACACTATCATAACTATAAAAGACTCGCAGTCTATCTGATTGGGTTTGGAATCACTTAGGAAGCTCCCCTGAGGGCATGCCCATGTTGGTCCTTCCAAAGAGGTTGGAAGCACCACCCTGGGGGCTGTGGTTCCAGATCGAATCAAAAGGGACAAAGAGGAAATGGAGCTGAGCACCAGCATTCCCCTCTTTTCGCTTCCGAGCTGCAGATGCCATGTGACCAGCCACCTCACACTCCTGTCCTTCCCCACCACCATGGGCTATAGCCTCCAACTGTGAGCTCCAGGACACCCTTTCTTTTCCTCAGTGGCTCGTCACAGTTACAGTGAGGTGGCCTTTGATAGTGCGCTATGGGGAAAAGCTGTGTCAGGAGAGGTTGACAGTGACACTTGGGTGAGACACAGGTGGCCCTTAGGATGGAACTGCTTACAAGGATTTGGGAGGGGCTCCTTGGGTTTCCCTGTGGCATTGAGGCCAAGCAAGGGGCAACAGTGATGCTACCCATCCAGGGACAGGGGTTTATTAGTTAATTGTCTCATTGCTGTACCAAATCACAGCAACACAGGAGAGGAAGAGTTGACTGGTTCCCATCCTGCGGGGCGTGGCCTTCAGTCAGCTGATGAGGATCGCTCACATGCAGGAGGGCCAAGAGGCAGAGTCTGGAAAGGAGGTGGAACTGGACTGTTCATGTCAACCCCCACTTCCTCTAGGCAAGCCGTGCCTCCTAAAGACCGCACAACTTTCCCAAACAACAGCTCCACCAGCTGAGGCTGGAACATCCAATCATACAAGCTTGTAGAGGATATTGCGTACCCAAACCCCAACTCTACATAAATGGAGGTGCTGAGGTCAAGTCACTCGCTCCATGTGTGTGGCTTAAGATGGAGACCTGACCTCGAACATGAGACTCTTACCAAGGCATTAATTCAACCAGTACAACTTCGGAGGCAGAGCAGGGAATTTTCCAGTAAACAGATGTGTGGCCAACATCAGCTCCGTCACCAATAAACGGAGGGACCTCGGCGCCCTGACTTCCTCTACTCTCCGTTTGGTCTCTGACATAAAATGGGAATCATAGAGTCTCCTCACGGGGCTCTTAGAGGGATGACGGGGGTTGTGATTAGAAGTCGCTGGGCACTGGGCACGAAGCCTGACACATTGTTGCTACTGGCCTGGTCAACAACGTCATCATTTTTCCTCTAGAATCCACAGGCCAGTGGGAACACGGCAGTGCTCTCCGCGCCGACTGTGATTTAGGGCAGAGGTCGGTACACTTGACCCTTGAGTCTAATGAAGCCTGTTGTTGGGTTCTGGAAATACACTTTGATTGGCACATAGCCACGCTCAGACACTGACGTGTTGTTTGTGGCTGCTCGCCTGCCTTGCAACAGACTCCAGAGGCGATGATGGAGATGATATAACACTCACAAAGCCAAAAATAGTCATCGACTGGACTCTTGGAGAAAAAGTTCATCGATCCCGGGAGGAACTCATTTCCTTAGCTAATTAGACATCTTCCCTCCCAACCCCCACCTTGGAGCCACTAGATTCAAGACCCATTTCTACTACCTGCTGGTGGAAAAACCCTTTGACAAATGACCAAGCCAAAATCTACATGAGACCTTGGTGCCCTCTCTTTGCTTAACCTAGCAGTAGCTGGGCACAGGGAGACTCAAGAATTTAAGCAAAATGTTAACCCCAGGGCCCGAGGTGCCGGCTCAGTAAGTAAGGTGTTTTCTGCATAAGCCTGAGGACCTGAGTTCAGAACCTGAGCACGCATGTAGAAAACCGGGTACAGCAGTATGCATCTGTCACTGGAGCATTGGGGTTGGGAGGCAGAGACAGGGGGATCCCCAAGGCTCACTGGCCAGCCAGCCTAGCCAAGTAGGCAAACTCCAAATTTAGTGAGAGACCTTTTCTCAAAAACTAAGATGGAGCCCGGCGGTGGTGGTGCACGCCTTTGATCCCAGCACTCGGGAGGCAGAGCCAGGTGGATCTCTGTGAGTTCGAGGCCAGCCTGGTCTACAGAGTGAGATCCAGGACAGGCACCAAAACTACACAGAGAAACCCTGTATTGGGGGGGGGGGGGGGAGGGGAGTGTGACTGAGGATGACACAATACCAGCCTCTGACCTCTACAGGAGTACATATGTACATGCACACACATGAGCATGTACACACAGATACCATCTGAACACAGATGCTAGCCTGTGCCTCCCTCCATTTTCTTCTCTTCTCCCCCCCATTCCTTCCTCCCTCCTTTCTTCACTCCCCCCCCCCTTTTCCTGAGACAGAGTCTCATGTCTGCTGATGGCCTTGAACTCCCAATCCTCCTGCCTCCACCCGCTGAGTGCTGGGATTACAGGCCTGCACCACTGCTGTGCCCAGCTCGGTTTGCATCCTTCCTGTCCCCTGCTGTCTGCTGGTAGACTCCTCCTTGAGACAACACCGCCTCTGATGACAGGTCACTGCTGAAATCATGTCAACTCACGGAGCAGAGGAACGGGGACATTAACTCTCCCCGCTGCTGTCTGGCTTCATTAATGAGATTTTTCTAGTTGTTACTTTATCAAAGGAGAGAAAAGACCTTGAGGATATGTGAGCCAGCGGAGGCGGGCGGTGGCTATGGGAAAAAGGGGGGTGAAGGAGATGCCTTCGGGGAGTGTGGAAAACTACCCTGGAAAGACAGGTGAGGGAGGGAGGGGGCCCACTGAGAAAATGGTACCTGGAAGGTGGGGGAGGGCAGCCTTGTGGGAGGGAGAAGCGGGACGTGAAGAGGGTGTGGCAAGAAGACACCACGGGGGAGGGTCTCTATCCGAGTTCTGTACCACCTCTCCCCTCCACCCTGGTGCTGGTTAAGGTCATTGGCCCTACAGAGAACTTTCCACTGCCACTTTCCTAAACCAAAATAATTGCTAAGTGAAGTCTAAATACTTCATACACTCACACATAAATCCAACCCTTACCCCACACCCAAGAAGCTTCCTTTTGCAGCAGATGGAGAGAAATCCCACAACTGGTCAAAAGGCAGAGACAACTTACCAGGGAGTGTCCAACCTCACTGGATACATCTATCTACACCCAACTCCTACATCTAAAGCCCAGGGACATTGTGGAACGAGGGAAAAAAGACCGGAAGAGCCAGAAGACCAGACACCGGCTGGAAGATTGTGTCTTCTAGATATGACAGGGCAGCTGCTTCCCATGTGATCCTAACTCTAGGGTCACCTAAACAAGATCTACACAGTGACACCAGCAGATGACGTGCCAGAGTGGATGAGGGAAATCTCTCCTGAGGCTTCGCCCCCTAGACAAACAGCTATAGAAATCAATGACTGTGGAGAGAGGGGAAATTGTTTTACGAGCAACACTTACTGGACTTGGTAGGTTGCATATATACATATGTACACACACACACACACACACACACACACACACACTGATAATTAAAGAATTGTGAATTTGAGAGGACACATGGAAAACTGGACAGGTAGAGGGTGGAATGATGTAAAAGGGTACTCACATAGGAAATTTTCAAAAAACAATTAGAAGAAAAACAAGGTGGAGAAGCTGAGAGACACCTTTGGGATCTCGCAGGAAGGTGTGACCATCATTATTCTGATACCCTCTCCCTTTAAAAATGACCGTTGCCTGCTGGCCTCTGAATCCTGGCCACTCATTGTCCTCCTGCTTAATTCTCCATAAATCAAGCCTGTGGACAGAGAAGGCATCACTCCATTGTGGGAATGATGGATGGAGAAGCTAAAATGTAAACGGTCAGATGGGGAGGTGACGGAAGGTGGTGGAGGCTGGGGGGACAGTGGTGGCCATGAGCGAGCAGGGGCGGTAAGAACATGAGGTCATGAGGGGCCACTCCAAGGATGGGAGGGTGTAGAGGGAGCCCTCTCTCCCCCGGGATCTGAAGACAGACACATCTGGAAGCCTGCCTTTCATTTTCATATTCTCTTTCTCTGTCTCTGTCTCTGTCTCTGTCTCTGTCTCTGTCTCTCTCTCTCTCTCTCTGTCTCTGTCTCTCTCCCCCCTCATGTTTTTACCGCTATGCTTTGAAAAGAAGAAGGGGACACACTGAGATGTCAAACTCCTGGCAATCTAGAAAGTTCCTGAGGGTGACAGCCCTGCTCTGTTCTGTTTTGGGGAAGCACTCGTGAGATCGATTGTCCTCAGGGAATTCAGGGGCTGGGGAGGGACCACTCACTCGCTCACCTAGGACCCTGGGGGCGAGGTCCTGCTTAAGTAGCAAGCGGCTGATGGCAATGGTTTGTGTAACCTTGGAATGTGGGACAATCCAAGGTCATTATCCCAAAGACTTCCAGGACAATGGGTAGGTACTTCAGTGGTGACAGAATTAAGTTAAGGCTGTCACTGTTACTGTCTGAGCCTTTGCCTGGCATTCTCTGGGGCTGTATTCTCATCGTGACCTGAAGCAGCTCTGTGTGTGTGTGTGTGTGTGTGTGTGTGTGTGTGTGTGTGTGTGTGTGTGTATGTTGGCACACGTGTGCATGCACACACATGCACATGTACTTGGAGGCCTGAGGACAACCTTGGCTGTCATTTCCCAGATGCCATTCACCTCTTTTTTTCTTTTCTTAAGACAGGGTCTCGCCAGGCGGTGGTGGCGTACGCCTGTAATCCCAGCACTTGGGAGGCAGAGCCAGGCGGATCTCTGTGAGTTCAAGGCCAGCCTGGTCTACCAAGTGAGTTCCAGGAAAGGCACAAAGCTACACAGAGAAACCCTGTCTTGAAAAACAAAAACAAAAACAAGAAGAAGAAGAAGAAGAAGAAGAAGAAGAAGAAGAAGAAGAAGAAGAAGAAGAAGAAGAAGAAGAAGAAGAAGAAGAAGAAAAGAAAGAAAGAAAGAAAGAAAGAAAGAAAGAAAGAAAGAAAGAAAGAAAGAAAGAAAGAAAGAAAGAAAAAAGACAGGGTCTCTCATGGTCTTATAATTTCACCCAGTAGACTAGACTAGTTAGCCAGCAAGCCCCAGAGAGCCACCTGTCTCTGCCTCCCCAGTGCTGGGATTTCAAAGGTACACCGCCACGTCTGGCTTTAAAACTTTTTAAAAACTGTACCCGTTTACTTATTGTCTCAGTTAGGGTTCCTATTGCTATGGAGAGACACGGTGACCAAGGCAACTCCTGAAAAGGAACACACTTAGTTGGGGGCCTACTTACAGTTTCCGAGGCTTAGTCCATGGTTATGGTAGGGACTGTGGCTGCATGTGAGCAGGTATGGCATTGGAGCAGTAGCCAAGAGCTCTGCATCCTGGTCCACAAGCATACTTCCCCCAACAAGGCCCCACTGCCTCATGGTTCCATGGGGTCTCTATATAGTGTCGTCATGGTGGGGGACATTGCAGATTCAAATCTTAACACTAGCAATTCTGGGCTTAACACTAGCAATTCTAACATGCTGACCCGTTTGTGGGCTGCCCGCCTGAGGGGTCTCCATTAGTTTGCCTGGTGAAGGCTTCTGACAGTCAAAGCTGCATCACTCCCCTTGTCCCTATATCCTCAATAAACAAGTATGGCCATGATGGGCCCAGGGCAGCATCTTCACAGGCATTTGTGAAATGAATGAATGAATGAATGAATGAATGAATGAATGAATGAACGAATGATCCACCTTGTGATGGTTTCATTTTACAAACAGGAAAACTAGCATTTGGGGATCCCCCGAGGACAATGACATTCTGACACTGACATGAACCGGAACCCCCCCTGATAGCACAGCTCCATGGCTGAACACTCTGTTCTCTATTGTCTGATTAGATCTTCTGGAAGGAGAGGAGACCCACAACAGGGCTGAGCCCTGGGGGTCCCTGCTTGTGCATTCTCCCAGGAGAGAAGCAGGAGCAGAGGGAGGCATCGTGAAGATTCTGAGAAACACGGGGCCTGGGCTGGTGGCACAAAGCCACCTCCCAACCATGTCCTCAACCTGAGGAGTGATGATGATAAATGGGAAGAGGCTGGCTCGCTCTGCCTGGCTCCGACGTAAATGAGGATAAAACGAGAGTTGACAGACAGAAGCCCAGGTGGCCATCATCTCAAATGTACCTCTGAAGGGATAAAGGCAGCCGGCCTGGCGTCCCCATCCATTTCAATCGTAAATGGTCACACGGCCGATATCAAACTAACAGCAATGGCGGAAACAGAGGTGACGGGTTGGGGCGTGGCAGGGGTTTAGACTCCAACACGATCGAAAGTCTCCCACCGCCAAGAGCACAGAGCCCCTCCTCTTTGTCCTCGGGGGCAGCCTGGGGTGGCTTGCAGCTTGGAGTAGGACGTAAAGGCTGGCTCCATGCTGTCTGACTCCGTCATCTGAGGCCCTCCCCCTTGTGGACCTCTTTCTCTATAAAACACAAGGAGGGGGGACCATCTCACAGTGCTGGACACTGCACTATGAAACAAACAACCAACACACAGTAGGTGTGCAAAAAAAAAAAAAAAAAGAGCAATGACTGAGGTATCTTATTGCCAGCATTCCTGAGCAGCCTTCTCCCTGGCTGGAGGTGACAAGGCACAGGAAGAGACCATTGGGGAGGGAGGCCATGACTGGGGGGACGCATCCCTGAGTTATGGGGAGGACAGAGCTGTCTGAGTCGCCAGCCATCTATCCCCCTCCTACCAGCCTGTCCTCGGAGTGTGTCCACAGCCCTGGCTCTCCTGGAGTGATGGATGGGGCCCGAGTTCCCCACACGCTACATCATCAATTACTCACACATTTATTGCCTTGAACTGAGTTTATGGAACTTAAATCAGACCCATTTGGAGTTGTCTGAGCTGAAAATTCTCCCCGGTGGAAATGTGACGTTTTAAATTATGCAGCCACCTTCGACTTAACGTTTGGTGGGAGTTAATCGTCCGTGGGACAAAAGGGCTGTGGAGATGTCCCCCACACAGGTTCATTCCGTGGAATTTACTGCCTTACTGGGCTCCATGGGGACCGTGCAGATGAACCCAGCTATCAGGGACCCTCGGCTAGGCACCACTGGGTCTGAGCTCTAGGCGATCGATGCCTCCCTTGACCTGAGAGGTGTCACGCCATCTATATTTTGTGGCCGCTGTAGAGACGACGTGCTGATGGATCACAGTCCAAGGTCAAGTCAGAGTGTTCATATTCCAAAGTGTGTCTTTCTTAAGCATCACTAAGAGGCGGCTCGGATGTCTGTTGAGATGACGGTGCCGTGGCAGACTCTGCAAGTGAGGTCACTGGGCCTAGAGATTTGCTCCGACAGGGTATGTTCAACATCCAAAGACATCAATAGCACAGTGAGGTGGCGTCCCAGTCCCCAAAAACCCAGAGATAAAAAGGAAGCTGACTGTTAGAGTAAGCACACTCACCCTAACAGGTAAGAGGATGTAGAAACAGTACCTACGGTTTTTCTCATTATTGAATGTGACCCTCAGGGACAGTCACCAATATACAGAGACATTTCATGGTTGTCACAACTCTAAGGGGAAAGGTAATGGTGGGTAGAGACCAGGGCGCACTGATCAACATCTCACAAATGAACGTAACAGCCCGCCATGAAGAGTTGTCCAGCCCCACATGGCCAGAGTGGGTGTTGAGAATTCTCTGCCTGAATGCCCAGAAGGGAACCTTGATCTTCAATTCAACACATGGACAGATTGTGGTGGGCTGAACAGGAAATGCCCTCCATAGGCTCACAGCTTGGTTCCTAGCTAGTGGGCCCAATTTGGGGAGGCTGTGGAAACTTCAGCAGTTCAGACTGACCTAAGGGACTAGGGTAAGGTCCTTCAGAATATCTTATCCCTGGCTACTTTCTGTCAACCGTGATGTGACCAGCTCCCCATCAGGCTGCCACCACCACTGTGATGCTCTGCCCGAGTCCATGAGGCCACAGGACCAGAGGCTGGACCACCTGAGACTGTGAGCCAAGGCAGGCCCTCCCTCCCTCACTTCTACCCGATGGTATGGCCATGGCAACCAGAGAACTAACTAATACACAGATCGCTAAATGGGGATTGGACACAACCATGAAAAGAGGTACAACTTGATCCTCCAGGGGATGTCCCTGCAGGGGACAGAGCTCTTTGGGTCTGGATATTGCTGGGGGAATGTCTTTCTGTACGCTGTGAATATGTGTTGCTCTGATTGGTTGATAAATAAAGCTGCACTGGCCTATGGCAGGGCAGGATGGAGGCGGGCAGGAAGATCCAAGAGAGAGAGTGGGAGGAGAAAGGAGAAGAAGGAGAGACACTGTGAGCTGCCGCCAGGAGAAGCAAGATGTGAAAATACCGGTAAGCCACGAAGCCATGTGGCAATGCATAGATTCACAGAAATGGGTTAAGTTGTAAGAGCTAGCTAGCGAGAAGCCTGAGCCATTAGGCTATACAGTTTGTAAATAATATAAGCCTCTGTGTGTTTACTTGGGACTAAGCGGTTGAGAGATGTGGGTGGGAGAGATTCGTCCTGACAGTGGGGCCTGGCAGGACTGAAGAACCCTTCTGGCTGCAGGTCATGGCTTGCGTTCATAGCCCTTTCCTAGTAAGGACAGCTAGATTCCCCATTGGAATCCCATCTGGAGCTGAAGAAGACTGAGCCCCTATCACCTGGGATAGAGCATCCTCCTGCCTGGTGTACTAAAGGGCTTGGTAGTCTGACTTCTGAACTATTGTGACTGGTTCAGACAGAGGCATACAACTCAAGATAGCCAATCAGAGTTCATGAAAAGCCCTGGGATCTTCATTATCCCTCCCTTCCCTTCCCTTCTTCTCTTCTCCCCTCTCCTTTTTTCTTTTCGTCCCTTTCCAGGAGCTCACCAGCAGCTGCACACATGAGCATCCATAGGAAGGGTCTTCCAGATGCAGGAGGAAGTTGGCACATTAGGAAAGTGGGGAAACCGGGAGTAACTACATCATCAGGGCCCCTCGGCTGCTCGGGACACAAGCCAATCTTCATTTCATACACTAAAGCAGTTGTTTTGCCAGATGTGGTGGCTCACAACCGAAATGCCAGCCCTCAGGAAGGTGAGGGAAGATTATTAGAATACATTCAAGGATAGCCTGAGCAACGTAGTGAGACAACCCCACCTCCTCTGCCCCCTCCGCCCACACACGGAGAAAACCAAATTGTTCTGAGGCATCCACTCGTGATGGCCAGCGGGCCTCATCAGTCTTATTATTTACTTCCCACAAGGATCCTATGGCTGCCTCTTATATTTATTGTCACCTCAGGATCAGCGACAGAAGCCAGCTAGGAAAGGCTAAGCTATTCACGAGGACCGAAGTCAAGATGAAGACCCAGGAATGTGCCCAAAGTTCAACTCCTGCTCCTTACCCAGAGAGAGCAGGCTGTCCCTGCCTGAATTCTTCAAACTTGTCACATAGCCGCCATCCTGCTTCCTGCTCCACATTCACCAGAAAACCACTTGCCATGGACTTTGTAAACTACAAAACCTATTGAACACTGACAAGCAGATAGTCAAGTCTAGTTAAAAGTGTTTCACAGGGTTGGGGATTTAGCTCAGTGGTAGAGCACTCGCCTAGCAAGCGTAAGGCCCTAGGTTCGGTCCTCATCCCTGGGGGGGGGAAAGAAAGACAAAATAACAGAAAAGACCAAAAAACAAAAGAAAACAAAAACAAAAACAAGTTAACTGGCACACACAACCTTTGGCCGGGCAGTGGTGGCGCACGCCTTTAATCCCAGCACTCGGGAGGCAGAGCCAGGCAGATCTCTGTGAGTTCAAGGCCAGCCTGGTCTACAGAGCGAGATCCAGGATGGGCTCCAAAACTACATGGAGAAACCCTGTCTAGGAAAAAAAAAAGTGTTTCACTAACTTGCTCAGGCTAGACTCAAACTCACTCTGCAGCCCAAGTTTGCCTTCAACTTGTGATCCCTTGCCTTGGCCTCCTAAAGAGCTGAGTAGACAAGCCTGCACCCCCAGGTCAACTATTTCCAGGCATTTTACCCACTCTTAGCTCTGGGCTAATGATTCTCTCATGTGTCTTGTGTCTGAGTCAATATTGGGCTCCTTAGAACACCACTCACAGCTCAGATGCCTTGCAAGCATGAGGGCCTGAGTTGGTCTTCCCAGAAACCACAGAAAAATGTGGACAAAAAGACATGAATCTAGTGATGGTGTAGTGGAATGTAGAGCCATGCAGATCTCCGGAACCACTCTGAGGTTCCAGACCAAGGAGAGATCCTGGCTCAAACAGAAGGTGGGAAGCAAAGAGCAACACCTGAAGTTATCTCCTGACTTCTATGTGTGTACCATGAACACATGCACTGCACCCACCCTCAACCCCTTCCACATCCTGCACACACCACCCCTTGCTGGACCCTTCCCCTGAGAGTGGTCATCTCAGTGAGCTTTGGTGAGGACCAAGAATGCAATTTTCTTTTTTCTTTTTTCAGAGCTGAGGATCGAACCCAGGGCCTTGCACTTGCTAGGCAAGTGCTCTACCACTGAGCTAAATCCCCAACCCCAAGAATGCAATTTTCTAACAAGTTTAGCATGACTCCCATGCAGCTGTCCTTGGGATCTGTCAAGGAGATTCACTACTCCATGTCAGTTTCTCTGCCTTGGCCCTAGTGACATTTGGGGCATGGCTACGCTGCACACTGTAGAACACTGAGCAGCTGACATGTCTACCCATGAGTGGCCAGCAGCAGCCCCATCCCATGAGCCATGACAAACTAAAATAAACGCTGTTGCCAGTCTTTGGGGTGGCCAACATTTCTCCTACCTGAGGACCATTGCATGGGAACAGTAGAAAACACTACACAACCTCCTCCATGTTGTAGTGGTCAGTCTGGTACCTGAGACTTAGCAAGAGTGGGTATGGGCTGGAAAGATGACTCAGAGGTTAAGAGCACTGAATATTCTTTCAGAGGTCCTGAGTTCAATTCCCAGCACCCATATGGTGGCTCACAACCATCTGTAATGAGATCTGGCACTGTCTTCTGTGTACATAATAAATAAATAAATCTTTAAAAAAAAAAGAAAAGAGTGGGTACAGTGGAGAGAGACACCTACAAGGCAGTGGGGACTAAGGACATGTTACAAGAAGCCCATTGGCATTCGTCCCTGTCTGGAGGGACCCTGAGCACCACAATGCCAAGCCTGCTATTCACAGGGACATCCCCAGTATGGTCAAACAGCTTCAGGGCTTACCAGCTAAGTGGCTCATTGTCTTCTTAAAGTTCCCCACAAGTTCGCAGAGAAACTACCTTTCCCAGGTGTCACGCACGGCTCAGCCCTGTAACTGAGGGTGCAAACAGGCAACCTTAGCTCATTATGGAAGATGGGTGTGGGCTGGCAAAGGTGCTTGCTCGGGGCTGGTGCTCAAAAACCATCTGATTGCAGCTACAGAGGAGAAAAAAAGGATCCAGGTTCCTCAGACTCAGCAAACCAAATCAGAAGGTATAATTGCCCCAGGTTTTCAAAAGCCACGTGGCTGAGGGCTGGGGAAAGCAAGAGGCATGGGAATCGGGCCTGATAGAGGGGTGTGGATGCAATCAGAGAGGTTTTCAGAGCCCCCGTGCTATGACACCTGCCTTGATTTTCTATAGAGTTTGGCTCTGAATGTGCCCCAGGCCACACCTCCTCTGGCTTTACCTGCCTGTCCCCATCCTTGTTAGCAAGCAGGAGGGTGCCCTAATGACGGCTCCATCCCCTTGATTACCATCATCACTTATGTGAAAGTGGAGGAAAATACATTCTCCAGACCAATCGATGCCTCTCACCTTGTAGGCAGCCCCGCCTCGAGAGCATGCCAGTGTCTTAGCCCTCTGTCAATGGGACCTTGATTCCGGAAGGCTGAAATGTGGGTTTTCATGACTGAAGAAAGCCTGTTCAGCCCACTCCAAGTCCGGGGGAGGGGGGGCTGGTTTTGCACCTGCTCCATTTTCACCTCTTCCCTATGAAGAAAACTATTCAGCATGGGGACAGAGGGTGGGGACACCTGTGTTTACAGGGAGCCTGGTGACTGCGGCAGCCCCGCCTCTGGCTAGGTTTCTCCACCTCTGAGTCTGTTGACTTTCTTGTTTGTTGTATAAGGATTTGAACAGAAAACCCTCCGGAGCTCTCAGATGAAGGATGACTCTGGAACCAGGTACTAGGTTCTATAACGTGGAACTTTATAAACTTTGGCCAAGTTCTTGCCTAGCCTCTCCAGGCTTCACCTAACTCCCGTTTCCTCATCGGAGCAACTCTGTGCTTATAACAGTAGCAGACACCCAGCAGCCACTTCATTAAGATTTTTAAAGTTTGTATACAATTGTTTGGTTTGCATGTGCATTTGTAGAGGTCAGAGACCAATTTTCAGGAATCAGCTCTCTCTTTCCACTATGTGGGTCTCAGGGATTGAACTCAAGTACTTGGGCTTTGCAACAAGCACCTTTACCCACTGAGCCTTATGGCAGGCCCCCTAATCCAGACCTGTCTGCTTCCTACTCAGCCTGTAAAGGAACTAGGTAAGGAATGGACAGCTTGTGCATGGGCCTTTAACTAACTGATTGATAAATTAGTTTCTCTCTCTCTCTCTCTCTCTCTCTCTCTCTCTCTCTCTCTCTCTCTCTGTGTGTGTGTGTGTGTGTGTGTGTGTGTGTGTGTGTGTGTGTGTGTTTTGCTGGAGACTGAACCCAAGGCTCTGAGCCACGTTTTCTACTGCTGAAGGGCATCATCAGCCCCTTCTTAGTTTCAGACAGTCTTGCTAAGTGACCCAGGCTGGCCTCAAACTTGTAGTACAGGGTAGCCTCCAGCCTACTCTGTAGCCCAGGATAGCTTCCAAGTTGGCTTCCTGAGTGCCTGGGCTTGCAGGCATATACCACTACACCCTTCCCATGTTCACTCCTCTAGAATCAAAGTTCATGTTGCGGTTTAATGCACTGGGATGAAAGGTGCCCCCCTACAAATTCATACTTAGAAGCTCCAAATGTTTGGTAGCAGGGTCATACTAGGTTTGTGTGGCTTTGAACTAATGGTCATAATAATAAAAAGGACCAAGACACATGGTGGGGGCTGGTTGGGGGGAGCAGAGTTTAAGGCTCAGAAGGGAGGGATGGAAATGAGCAGCTTCAAGCAAACGTGGTTGGTCCAGGGCTGCTGTGGCCCCCACAGCACCAAGAGAAGATGACAGATGATGAGGGCCCTGGACCTTGCACAGCCTCTATACAGTTCCCAACCATCTTCATTGCTCTGATGGAGAAGGGGTTCCCACTTAATACCCTTCCCTTCCTGCAGTCATCCCCGGGAAACAGGAAGGCTCAGCCATGTGCTGTCAACACTCAGGTTTGACTATGATTCCCTTCAAATGGACTCACACATAAGTGGACACTTGTGTCTAGCTTCTTTCAGTTAGTTTTTAAAAAGTTAATTCTTCAATGTGTATGAGTGCTCTGTCACATGCTTGTCTGCACACCGCATACATGCTCAGTACCTGCCGAGGCCAGAGAGGGTATCACATGCCCAGAACTGGAGTTATCAGATGATTGTGAGCAGACATGTGGATGCTGGAAATCAAACCCTGGTCCTCTACAAGAGAAACCTGTGTTTCTAAGCTCTGAGCCATCCCTCCAGCTCCTTAACATCATGTTTTTGAGATTCATTCATGTTGGAACACATATAAATACTTCATTCTTTTTGAGGAATGAATAATATTCCATTGCATGTGCAGACACTACACACACATACATAAGCCATGAATCCTTTCATCTGCTGATGAACAAAGAGGTCATTTCTGCCTTAGCCGCTGCCCACATTTATATACTTGAAGACGTGTTGTAAAAGTCTTGGGGGCACACAGCCAGGAGCACACTGGTGGACATGTACTAATTCTGTGTTTGGGAGTCATAGTTGAAATGCACTCCCTAAAAGTTGGCTGTTAACAGTTGGCCTTCCCTGGGCAGGATCTGACTGGTGGGGATAGATTGCTAAGATCTGAGTGAGCAAGGCCATATGAAATCCCAGCGCCTGCACACAAGGGGACAAGACAGGCAGCGAGAAAAGAGACACAGGAAGGCTTGTCCTGCTTTAATCAGTTCTCTTAACTTTTATAGAGATGTGGATGATGAAGGGAAATTAAACACTCTCTTCACATATACATATAAACAATGTAAGATATATTGGATCTGGGGAGATGGCTCAGACAGTAAAATGCTGGCCAGTGCAAGCATGAGGGCCTGAGTTCGAATCCCCTGCACCCACATTAGCTAGGCACTGTGGCACATAACTGTAAACCCAGCACTGGAGAAGCAGACCCAGGAGGATCCCTGGGGATTGCTGGGAGCCAATCAGGACAATGAGCAAACAGAGCAGACTCTAGATGTGGAGCCTGAGGAGTAAAGTATGGCTACCCCTGATCCTGTGGGCAGCACGCCTTCCTGACCCCATGCTGGACCCTGAGCCTCAACTTTCTCCTCAACACAAGACCCTCCAAAGAGAGACACAGGCCAAGCTGGGCACTGTCTGGACCAGAGCTCCAATCCCCAGCTGGTATCCACAGGGGAGGAGACTGCTCATGGAGAAGTGACTTGATGGGCAGTGGGTGACCCCGCTGTCATATCATTGACAGGAGATGAGGCCGGAGTTTTTGTGGCTCCCGGCCTGACAGACAGAAATGACAGGAGGCTACGGGGCTTCTGATGCCGCTGGTGCCCTTCTGAGAGAGGAGGGCACATCCATACACACAGCCAGCGGGCTTGTCCCTGTGGCCACTGACGTGTGAGTGACAGCTTTGCCTCCGTGTTCAACCACCTGCCAAATCTTCAGCCCAGAAGCCTGCCCCCCACCCCCACCCCGTGGGGCCAGCTTAACCATACACAGGAACCACACCAGCAGGCGATGGGTGCAGAATCGCTGTGGTAGCAATAGGTGAACTTCTCAGGATCAACCCTGCTCTCTGGCTTATAACTGTGAATGGGTATTTTGCCTTTCAGGGCCTCAGTTTATGCATCTGTAAAATGGAGCCAAAACTACTAGCTGCCGGCCAGGGCTGCAGAACTAGAAGCAAATGATCAGGATAAAGCATTCGAAAAGAAAACTACTTAGCAACGTGAAAATTACATGAAATTCAAGTTTCCATATCCACAAACCATCACTTTTTAAAAATTGTTTGTTTTGCTGTTGTAGAGACAGTGTCTAAAGTAGCCCATGCTAGCCTCAAACTCTCTACATAGCTGAGGATGATCATGAATTCATGAACTTCCTGCTTCTCCCTCCCAAGTGTTGGGACTACAGGTGTACACGTCCACATCCTGCTGATGTGGTGCTGTGGCTCAAACCCAGGACTTTGTGCATGCTAGACAAGCACTCTGCACCCTGAGCTGTGTTCCCAGTCCCCAAATCAAGTTCTTCCTGGCATCCCACTGTTCCAATTCTCTTCTGTATTAACTAAGGTACCTTTGTGTAGCACAGAAAATTGTAACTGATTCTCTGTTGTGGGTTTGTTTTGGGGGGGGGGGGACAAGGTTTCATGTAGCCCAGGTTAGCTTACAACTATCTCTACAGCCAAGGATGACCCTGAGCTAGTGGTCCTCCTATCTCTACATGATGAGGGCCGGGATCACAGGCATGCACCAAGGCAGTGTAACTGCGATAGACCATATGGTGAGGCTTCTCCATGGAACCAGGGCTGGTGCTGGGGGCTAGAGCTACCTGTGTGGTAGACTGTGCTCCTTGTTGGAGAATGCTGAACAGCAACCCAGGCTCTTGACACCCTTCTGCTGTAACATGCTGTCCTGAACGGTGGCAACCTCAAATGCTCCTAGCTACTGGGAGCAGGAATTTGTTCCCAGTTGAAAGCTACTGCCACAGGGCCCACAAAACCCCAAAGATTTGTTATGTAGCCTGTTATGGACAAAGCTTGCCAAGTTCTGAGCTAGTCCAATGTGCTTTTTGGGCAAATGGGAAATCCAAGGCCCTGGGGGGCATGACTTGCCCAGATCCCCCAAACTAGGCCCTGGCAGCAAGAGAGCTGCTTCTAGAGTTGGCTTAGACCTTTTTTTTTTCCCCTGAGTGTTCTTGTTACAACATTACTCAACCTCCTGGGCAGGAAGACTTTTAGCTTCCAGGGAGAATAAATCAGTACGGTTTTCACAGGACAATTTGGCAAAATAATTCAATCTCCTTCTAAATATGCACACACTCCGTGACACAGAAATGATTCTTGCAAAAAGTGCCACGTAAGGAAATGGTCACAGATGCTCACAGTGTGGGAGCTGGGCTGGTCGCTTTCACAAGTACAGGACTGTTTAGAGCGTCCCTGAATTAGAAAGCGGCCAGAACACATACATTGGGAAGATGGGTGACTCACACACAGGATGTGTCATGAGGAGATACTATACAGCCCTTAAAAATGACCCCATCAGGAAGAAACACTCACACACACACACACACACACACACACTTACACAGCATTCTACATTCAGTCTCTCTCTCCCCATACATATATATTTTGAATAAGAGAGGTGATTGAAACACATATCTCACACACACACACACACACACACACCCCACATGCATGCACACACACGCGCACACACACATATGCATCTGTGCACACACACATACACAGGTTTGGGTGTGGAAAGAACGTTGCTTCTTTTTTAGAAGTGTTGTCTTGTTCAGGATGGTGCTTAAGTACTCTGAGCAGCATGAAAGAGTAGGCCAGAGGCTTACTACAAAGCAGAAACTGTAGCCAACTCTTAGACATGTAAGTGAGAAACTCAGCAAAACTACCAGCAGCCCATACTCATGTGTTACAGTGCGCTCCCTCACTAAAACACTATGGCAGATTAGAGCAAAGAAGTTTCACCCACTGAGCTGGCAAAGCTCAGGCAAGCCTGAGAGTGTGTAGTCGGTGAAGATGCAAAAATGTCACCAGGGACTGTGCCTCAGATCAGAAGAACATTCCAGAAAGCACTTCCCAGGAACCTACCACAACTGTGTGTGCAGCCCAGACCCCAGCCTGAATCTAGGAATGCATCATAAAGAGATGCTGTGCCCTGGACATTGCTCCCTGGTCTGAATATCACTGTACCAGCCACCTGTTGCCCCTCAGCTACCATATAACTCCACTTGGTCCTTGGGGCTCTGGTGCCAGAGGAGATGAGCAATGTCACATTGAGTCTCTGGGACACTGCACACAGGACTGAGGTGAAACCCTCAGCTGTGGGGCTCTGATTCTGGTCTCTGTGAGCAGTTGTTCAATGGGCCTGATGGTACCTCTACCAAGTGATGTTCCTGCTGTGGGAGACTTGACCTCTGGAAACCAGGAAGTGAGAAAGAGCTGGATGGATGTTCTCTCTCCTCCTGTGATAGCTTGAATGTAATTGGTCCCCATAATCTCATAGAATGGAACCTTTAGGAAGGGTGTCTTTGTTGGAGTGGGTGTGGCCTTGTTGGAGGAAGTGTGTCACTGTGGGGGTAGGCTTTGAGGTTTCCTGAGCTCAGGATACTGCCCGGTGTCTCAGTCAACTTAATGTTGCCTGCAAGATGTAGGACTCTCAACTACTCCTCCATCACCATGTCTGCCTGCATGTCCCCACACTCCCTGCCATGATGAAAATGGACCAGACC
This sequence comes from Onychomys torridus, assembly GCF_903995425.1. NCBI lineage: Eukaryota > Metazoa > Chordata > Mammalia > Rodentia > Cricetidae > Onychomys > Onychomys torridus. Next base: position 35,133,093 of record NC_050464.1, read on the forward strand.
ACTGAAACTGTAAGTGAGCCACCTCAATTAAATGTTTTCCTTGTAAGAGTTGCCGTGGTCATGGTTTCCTCACAGAAATAACAACCTGAACTAAGACACCCCCCTCTTCAACACACCATTCCCAAAGCATGGCTTCCTGTACAGCTTGTCCTAATGCAGCCAATGTGACCCGGCAAATGTGACCCATAGTGTCTGTGGCTCACGGGGATGCAGTGGGGACAGAGTTGGAGATACACTGCCTTCCTTTGCTTTCTCTTTCTCCCTTCTCCTTCACACTCACTGTCCCGAGACTGCCCCTCCCACACTACAAGAACCACATACTAGGATTTCACCTGTCTCTCTTCTAGCATCAGCTGGGACAACTGGCATTATGCTCAGACATCCAGAAGCTCCACAGCTAACAACAGAGTTCTGCCCCAATAAGCCCATCATCAACCAAGAATGCATTTAGCCCCGTTGGCCCTCTGAATACAGCTACTGTATGGTTCTGGTTATTAACCTATGTGATGGTATATTGCCTGGGAGCTTCAACTTGCTGCTGATGGTCACCAGCGTCCCGACAGAGCATTATAATGCACATCACCCACTAGTCTACGAAAACACTGTAATTCAAAAATCCACAGTGTGCTTTTGAGTGAGTTTAGATCACTTGTGTAGCATCCTAAGGCAAGAACCCATGAGTCCAACAAACCACTATTAAGGGCCATCTTTATACACTAGCCCTTGAGGTAACGGCAGTGGAAAGCTGGGTGGTGGAGACGTCCACCGTGGCATATCCACGTGTCATGTTGCCATGACAGTTAACCTGGCAGAAGTGAGCTAAGGAAGAAGCGTTTGTTTGGGGCTCATCACAATGGGGAAGATCTGGAAGCAGGTGCATGAGGCAGCTGGTCACGTGGCCATCCAGAGTCAGGATGCAGGGAGAAGGATGCTGGTGCTCAGCTCGCTTTCTCCTTTGTATTCAGTCTGGGACCCCTGCCCAGAACACGAGGTCACCCATCTTAGGGTGGTTTTCCCACCTCAACTGACTCGATCTAAATAATGTTTAGGAAAGGTTTAGAAAGCATTGAGAAGGAAGGGACAGAAAGATAGTAAAAATCAGAGGACCCGTAAATCAGCTGGGAGACTGTCTCTGAGAAATGACAGAGGAGCGTCACCCATGATACTGCAACAATATGGTCACCCAAACAAGACTTAACAGGGACAACACCAATAAGACACGCTAACATGGAAAGGGATAATCTCATGGGTCCCACCCCTAGACAAAGAACTAAGGTATACTGAGAACAGGAGAACTAGTCTTCTCCAGGAATGAGCCCCTTACTTGGTTATCCATCACCAAGAGGTCAGCCCTGCATGCATGTGCATATGAGCAACACTGGATGACCCATCAGGTGGTAGTTATAGATGCATGCACATATATATGTAACAATAATAGCTAAAGAAAATGGAGTTTTAAATCTGAGAGGGAGCAGGATGGAAAATGACATGGAAGGGGTTAAAGGAAGGAGTGGGAAGAGAGAAATGATTAATTCTATTTTCATTTTTAAAAAAAGTTGAGCCAGATGTGGTGGCACTCAGGAGGCAGAGGCAGGTGGATCTCTGTGAGTTCGAGGCCAGCCTGGTCTACAGAGAGAGATCCAGGACAGCCAGGGCTACACAGAGAAGAGAAACTTGTTTTGAAAAAACAAACAAACTGAAATGTTAGTGATTAGATCCCAGGACCTCCCACATACAGAGCAAGAGCTCTACCACCAAGCAACATCCTTACTTTATTTAAAAAAAAAAAGTTTATTTTGCTGGGCGGTGGTGGTTCACTCCTTTAATCCCAGCACTCAGAAGGTAGAGCAAGGCAGATCTCTGTGAGTTCAAGGCCAGCCTGGCTAGAGCAAGATCCAGGACAGGCACCAAAACTACAGAGAAACACTGTGTCAAAAAAAGTTTATTTCATGTTTAAGTGTGTGTGTGTGTGTGTGTGTGTGTGTGTGTGTGTGTGTGTGTGTGCAGAGAGAGGCTGTATGATCCCCTGGAGCTGGATCTACAAGCAGTTGTGAGCCACCAACCTTGGGTGCCTGGAACCAATCTTGAGTCCCCAGTAGACCAGCAAACACTCTTAATCTTTGAGTCCTTTCCAGCTCTCCTCTTTTTACCTTTTCCGTTTTGTTTTTCCAGACAGGGTTTCTCTGTGTAGCCCTGGCTGTCCTGGAACTCACTCTGTAGACCAGACTGGCCTTGAACTCATAGAGATCCACCTGCCCTTGCTTCGCTAGTGCTGGGATTACATGTGTGCACCACCACGCCCAGGTCTCTTTTTACTTTTGATTTTTAAACACAGTCTGAGCAAGCTGCCCAGGCTGGCTGTGAACACATACTCTATAACCCAAAGAAGGCTTGAACTTGTAATCTTCCTGTGTAGCCAGGATGTTGGGCCAATGCCACCAGGCTTGATCATACATTATGTTTTATAATTGCAAAAGGAAATTCTGAGATCTCTATAAGGACAAGAGCCAAGAAAGCACACCAGTGAATGATTAAGGATCGACTGTGTCAGTCTGGGTTCAAGGGAGGATGCTCGGACCTCTGCTGCTCTCTCCCTGGGTGGGCTGCACAGAATTCTAGCTCATTACCTAATAAAATGTGAATTTAATATCACTATTAAGAGTAAATGATTGATCTAGTTGGAAAAGCAATCTACCAGAAGATAAAAGCCGGGCTGTTGACATCTCCATGTGGAGAAAGGTCCCTTAATGTTTTCCTTTCGTACTTGTGTGCATTCAACAGTAGAAACTTGGGGAGAGCAAACAGAAGCAACATCAGAGGGCTGCCTTTTAATTTGCACCCGTGAAATAATTTTGACGCTCATTCCTACGTGTCTAACTAATGTTTATTCTGGAAATGTCAGCAGTGCCCTGAAATTTACTTCAATATTCTCGAAGCATTATCTCTCCATTAATATGTGAGTGAGGAAAGAGTCCCCCTCCTTCATCTGCTGTCTTGACAGCTTGTCTTGATGAGCCAAGACCTGGCTTGACTTTGATACTGGGGATTGCAAAATGTGGACACATTTAAGGCAACATTTCCCTTTAAAAAAAAATCTTCAGCATTCTCTATCTTCCAGAATCCTGGCTTTCATCCTTTATGCTCAATGTCCGGGGACCAAGGGCCGAGTGATGCTTACTCTCCTCAGCCCCAGCATGTTCTCACCCACTATGGCTACAAGAGCAAGGGCCTATGGGTAATGGTAGGGTGCTCTCTCTCACTCTTCCATTTATCTTCTCAGACACTGCCATCCCTTCATCTAGAACAGTGGTTCTGAACCTCTGGGTTGAGACCCCTCAGGAGATGAATGACCCTTTCACAAGTGTCAAATCTCAGATATCCAGCATATCAGGTAATAACATTACAATTCAAAACAGTAGCAAAATTACAGTTATGAAGTAGCAACGAAAATAATTTTATGGTTGGGGGTCACCACACTGTGAGGAACTGTATTGAAGGGTCACAGCATTAGGAAGGTTGAGGACCAGTGATTTAGAAGGACTTATTTGCTTCAATATGAAGCAGCTCAGATACAGAGGTTCAATCCTGCCAAGGACCCAGGGGCCTAAGAAGGAATGGTGTGTTGTGTGCCTCCCTATACTTTCTTCCTAGCACCACACATCCAATGCCCACACATCTTGTCTTCAGTAAGCTATTTTGGGCTCTATCCATCTTGGGCCAAGACTGACCGGAGAAAACCCAAGCAATGTGAGAGGCAAAGACTGACTCCTCTGCCCTTAGGGCTTTTGTGTCTCCTCAGGAAGACTCTCGAGCAGAGGGACTGAGGGTGAACACCAACCCTTCTTGCCAGCCATGGGAGGACATCTTGGAAGTGCATCCTTCCATGTTGGCCAAGTTTTCGGATAAGAACATGGTTCCAGCCCACATCCAGACACTACCTCCATGAGAGACCTGTATCCAAGCCTACTCAGCTAAGCTGCCTTAAAATTCATAACCCATACATTGTGGGGTGACAAATTCATAACCCATAGACACAGTAGGGTGACCAATGTTCACCTGTTTTCGTTTTTGTTTTCTGTTTGTACTGGGGAGTGAGCCTAGGGTTCCACCCATGCTGAGCAAGCCTTCTGCTCTAAGTTATATCCCCAGTCCTTCGATGTTTTAAGTCATTCAGTGTTGAAGTATACTCGCGTTTTCCTTAGTGACATTTCAGTCAACAGTGGATCTCTGACCACAGTCTCATAATGACATCACTTGCTGACACCCCAGGCGCTTAGTTGGGGCACATACACGCCATGGTGTTCCAGCAACAACACAGTTGCTTAATGCCACATCTCTCAGGACACATCCCTGCCATCAAACAATGTGCGACCACAATTTGTCACACAGCAGGTAACACAGGCTGGATTTAAAGAGAAGGAACTTGCAGTATCCAGGAGAGTTAATTAAAATATTTTCTAAGTGTTTTTAAAGGGTGACTCAATAAATAGATGGATTTGGGGAAAAGAGGGGGGGTCAGCCAAAGTGAGATCAGGGGTAGGAGGGATGGTTTAATGGATGAAGCAGTTGCTGTGCAAATATGAAGTCCTAACTTTAGATTCCCAGAACCCATGTAAAGCCAGACACAGGAGCACATATCTGAAATTCCCGCACTCCTGTGGAGAGATTCAAGGTTGGGGTTAGAGAGTTAGCCTGGCAAGCATAAGACCCTGGGTTCAGTCCTCAGCTCAGGAGTGGGTGGGGTAGAGACAAGAGAATCCCTGGAAGCTCATAGGCCATGTGACCTACACAGTAGTGAACAGCAAGGGGCCCTGTCTCAAACAAGATGGAAGATGAAAATAGACCCCAAGAATGTCCTTTGACCTGTACATGGTCTCTCTCCCTCCCCTCACTCATGTGTATACACACACACACACATACACATATACACACACATACACACATACATACACACACATACACATACACACACACATACACACATGCATACACATACACACACACATACACACATGCATACACATACACACACATACACACACACACATACACATACACACACATACACACATACACACACATACACACACACACACACACACACACACACACACACACACACACACACACACACACACACACACAAGTACGTGCATATGCATGATAAAATAACAAGAACAGTGTGAGGGAACTCCTAGCTTACACTTTCTTTCCCATAGCATAATGGTTTATGTTACTGTATCTGGATACTGAAGAATTACACAACATCAAAGACTTTGGACTTGAAATGTCGGGTCCCCACACCTTTTCTTCTCTCTCTCTCTCTCTCTCTCTCTCTCTCTCTCTCTCTCTCTCTCTCTCTGTATTGGGGGGGGGGTAACTACCACAGAGCTAACGGTGTAACAATCTCACCTGGATATCCCCTCTTAGTTCCTGCCCCTGGCTAAAGAAGGCAACCTCACCCCGAATTACAGGACCCTACTCCCAGGATACGCCACTCTTAAAGACAGGCTGGAGAGCGTCACTGTCCCACATCAGAACAACAGTCCTGCTAGCCCAGTTCCGTGGCACTGGAAGGCTGGATGCAACCTTTGGGAACACTGTCCATCAGCCCAAGTTCTTCTCCCTTAACTGCTGGGGTGACCCCAAGAGCTCCCTAATGAGCTGCCGGCATCATTTCGCTTCAGCCACCTGCCTCCTCTCTTCCCTTACTTTTGCCATTCATTCCTCATTCACTCATTCACACTGACGTACAGTGAGGACGGGCCGGGGGCTGCGCTTGACTCGGGAATTATTTGTATGCCAGCAGAAGGACTACCAGCCTTCCTGAGAGTCATCTCCCTCCGTGTTCATCTCGTTTGAGGTTCACGGTGTGTGTGTGTGTGTGTGTGTGTGTGTGTGTGTGTGTGTGTGTGTGTGTGTGTGACATGTGTGGGTGAGCATGCATATGTATATATGCATATGGAACACAGAGGTTGACTTCAGGTGTCTTTCCCCAAGCACTCTCTATCTCACATGAACCCAGGGCTCACCAGTTCACCTAGTCTAGTTAGGTAACCGACTGCCCAGACATGCCCATGCTCTGGCTTTGCAGACACACTGCCACCACCACCCATCATTTAGATAAGTACTAGAGAACCCAACTCAGGCTCTCATACACTTCCTGAAGCTGGAGCTTGCAGCCTGCTCTTGGAAGTTCTCGGTCACTATCACTTCAGATTTTGCTTGGCCACCTCCTTTCTCCCTGCCCCTGGAATCTCAGACACAAGTCTGTTGCACCCTCTCAACCGGCCCCGAGCATCTCAGATAGAGTGTTTCCCGCTGCCTTCCATTCTCCACTTCAACCTGGCTATTTTCTTCTGATCTCTCTGCTAGCTAACATCCTCTCACCTGTATCTATTTTCTAAGTAAACCTGTGTGTTATTACCAGCTTCGGCTACCGTGATTGTGATTGCTAGAAAAGTCCATTCTTGTTTTGCATGGGTCCCTGGTCTCCGGGGAAAGTCTCCATCTTCTTGGGAACTGTCGTGTATACTCATGGCTATTTGAAGTCTGTCTCACGACGAAGTATAAACAGCTAAAATGAGAGCCCACCAATAAGTGCCCTGGCATGCATTTCAACACAACCAAGTGATGGACGCCAGACACCAAAGAAAGCATGACTTCATCTATCTGTTTCTATGAGATTCTAGAAGGAAGCTGATGGATGGTTCATGGTTTCAGGAGGGTGACGGGAATGGTGGTGTAAGGAATGAGAACTTTGGAGGTGCCCTGGGGGATCAAAGAGTCTCTACTGTATGTCCATTGCAGTGGCATTTACGCAGGTTACTAGCTACTTAGATCTATCCACCCAGCTCTATACTTTCAATGAGTGCCATTTATTTCACCTCAAAACATTGTTTTTAAAACAAAACAAAACCAAAAAACCAACTAAATTGAACCCACTGGGAGATAGCTCCCAATTCTGGCAAATCCCAGAACACAAAAATTCAGAATGAATTAAATCACTGTAGAGTCATGGAATAAAGTCTGTATGTGATAAATTAAATATCTGCCTCTCCTCAGGGTCTGGTTTTTATTTTTCCTCTCCTGGTTTTCAGTCATATGATTTTGTCTCATAATAGGTCTGGTAAATTTTTATTGAATTCCTAAAATTAGAGGAGATAATTGGAGTTGCTGGGTGATGTCACTTCTCTCTAGGGAGAACTTCATTTTCTCTTCTGGCAGGCATCTGGGAGGTTGGTCACATTAATCCAGTCAGGCATGGGGCAGATCTGAGGCTAGGCTTTATTTTTATAAGCAGTGACTTATTTCTAGTTCATCCTTATATGCAGAGTATAACCCCTCAGGTCTCTGTTGCACACATCAGTATTTATGAAGGGCCTCTTTCTACTTTGTAGGTCTTTAGATCCATTATTCCCCCCTAATGTAAGGGACAGACAGGACGTTCTGTTCAGCTTCCTAGACCAGCTATCATTTTGGAATTAGTATAGACTTTTGAAGGCCATTTTGGAAATAGCAAAGACCTCAGGGGGCCATTTTAGAATGAGCATAGACTTCTCTTGGCCATTTGGAAATTAACATAGATTTCAGGGGGCCATTTTGCATTATCAAAGGCCTTATTGGGGAAGTAAGATTAACTCTGAGCTTGCCTTTGCACCTCTGTTTTCTCTGGGACCATGGCTACTCAAGTTCTAACTTGATACCTTGCTAATACCTTCTAACAAGTTTTAAGGTACCAATTCCCAAGTTCTTCTTGGGGGTAATACAACTCACCATGGCTAAAAAAAGACATTTCTGTGGGATGCTAGGGACACTCAGAGCCAAGACCAAGGCCTCCCTTCAAGAAACTTCCACTAAGTGAGAAAGACTAGAGTACTGTGTGCTAGGCTGCCAAGCCAGCACCCTAGGATACTCTCTCATAAAGCAACAGACATGATCTGGTAATCCCATACATGCATACAGGGTAAGATCATCTCTACCCCCTCCAACTCCTCCTTGACCCCATGATCACAACTTCATCTCTTCCTCCTTTTCTTTTTCCCCTTCCTACTCTTTTCTTTTCCTTTTTCATAGCTTACTGAGTCCAGTTAGCACTCCCCATATGTGCATGGGTATAGGATGCCATCCATGGAGTATGGGTAACCTGCCATGGGCCACAGCACAAAGAAAACACTCTCCTCCAACAGCCATCAAGTGCCCCTCCCCCATCCATGCTGGAGTGCTGACTGGCTTATGCTGTTCCCACCAAGCAAGAGTGAAGGTCACCACCCAAACTAAGGACAATTAAGTAAGCTGTGTTTACGATGCATTAAACTGAATCTCCAGAGTGGGATTTAAGAGAGCAGTGCGTGTGAATTTTTCAGGCCCTCCTCTTCTAGGAGAAAAAGGGTGCAGACTGGGATTTTCAGAGGACTTTGGTAATGTAAGGGTTTGTCAGGGAAACTGCAGAAACGGAGAGTAGATAAGATGATTTGACAGATCATCCTGGCTGAACATCTCAGGATCTTTCAGAAAAGCACCTTCTCTTAACAGGACACGGTCAGGTCTCCTAGTGTGTGGAACATGTCCAATTCCAGGAAAAGGTTAAAGACGGGTCAAACTGGAGTTCTGCGGTAAATAGAAATGGCCTTACCTTGGCCTTGTAATGGGATGATTTCTGATCTTAAGATGGAGTCAGGGTGGCCCATCCCTTGACCTTGTGCAGGTCTTAACCACAGCTGCTGTGAGATCATGAGTACAACAACCGAGAGGACATTATTTCAAAGCCATTCTATACAGTGGAGCCTCTCACAATCTTTCTTTCCTCTCTTCCTCGATGCTCTCTGGGGTCTGCACGGAAGAGGGTATAATACAGATGCCCAACTTCCATCTTTTTGTTTGTTTTTGTTTTTTGAGACAGGGTTTCTCTGTGTAGTTTTGGTGCCTGTCCTAGATCTCGCTCTGTAGACCAGGCTGGCCTTGAACTCACAGAGATCCACCTGGCTCTGCCTCCCGAGTGCTGGGATTAAAGATGTTCACCGTCACCGCCACTGTCACCACCACCACCGGCCTAACTTCCATCTTTTAAGTTATTTATTATTTTTGTTGGGGGTGGGGAGGCACATGTTACTGTGTGCATGGAGAAGTCAGGGAACAACTTTGGGGGGGAGGTTGGGTCTTTCCTTTCATCTTGAGATCCAGGTGTTGAACTCATATCATCAGGCTTGTGTGGTGAGCCCTCTAACCCACTGAGTCACCTCACTGGCCTAACTTGCATTTTTCAAAATTCTGACAATGTACATTTGCCTGGCATGCCAACCTGTCTTAAGCGATAACATCATCTCACATCAACCTTGGAGCAGATCAGTTTATTTATTTTTCATTCTTTTAAAAGCTTTACTGAGATATCATTGACATATCCTGAAATCCACTCATTGCAAGTGTGTAAGCCTGGGACTTTCAGAAAATGGACAGAATTGAGGCCATCCTCCCATGGTAATTCTAGAACCTTCTATCACCTCAGGAAGATACCCCACACGAGTTGCTTGCTGTTCTTAGCCCAGAGTAACCCTTCTCTGCTCATCTTTCCCTACTTGTCTTTTCTGAGCATTCCATGTGAGTAGAATCATCCAGTCTGTAGTCTTTTTTATATCTGTCTTCTTTTATTTATCACAGCGGATCTGTAACATGGGGATCATTACCCTCACTCCAGAGATGAGAAAATTGAGGGACTGAGAGGTTAAGAGACTCACTTGACGGGAATTAGGAGGACAATGAACGGGCACCAAGATTTGAGCCCATATCTAAAAGCTTTTCCTGTATAAAACAGTCTCCTTCTCCATCCTGCATCCTATGTGAGCTTCCTGGGAGCCAGTCAGGTTCTGTGAAACCTTAAACCCTGGGTGCTGAGCACAGGGCCTGGTCTATTACAGGTGAACAAAAATGATTATTGAGGGCTAGGATGAAGCTCTGTTGGGAGAGTGCTTGCCTAGCACATATAAAGCCCTGGGTTTGATCCCCAGCACCATATAAACCAGGTGTGTGGTGCACACATGTTTCCTAGGATGACATGGAGGCAATGGGATCAGAAGTTCAAGGTCATCCTTGACCACAGAATTTGAGGCTAGTCTGGGCTACATGAGACCCTGTCCCCTTCTGCCCAAAGAGTATTTTTTTTAAGTCATTGATCTTACCTTGCTCCCCATCTCAGGTACCATTAAGAATGACCTCCTACCAACTATTATTTGATATTTGCTCATAGGTTATGCCTTTGGATTATAGCTGACCAAAAGAAGAAAAAGTGAAGAAATCCACAAAGGTATGTGGATGAGCCACTGTGGATGTTGACACTCTCCTGAGCTCCCGAGTACAATGGATTCAATTTTCCTCAACTCTACAGTCAGTAGCAAGGGCCAAAAGGGTAGGCTCATTTTTCAGGATTTGGACATCAGAGCAAGTTCTGGACAGCAGGGAGAAAAGGCCAACCCAACCCAGTCACCCCATCAACCCTCTTTACATGTTCAGTACACAGATACATCCTGAATTGTGCAATGATAACACACACACACACACACACACACACACACACACACACACACACACACCATGAGCAGGTCGAAGTGGGAAGTTCCAGTCTCCACTTCCAGGGGGATTTTATGTCTGAATTTGGGGGCTGTGTAGAAGGGAGCTAAGAGTCTTGGACCTGACATCAACTCTGGGTCTCTATCAGAACTCCACCACCTACCAGCTGCATACTCTTGAGGTGGGCACTGGACTCCTCTGTGCCTTGGTTTCCTCATCTGCACAATGGGCATAAGCAGAGTTGCCACCATGAAGACTGTACAAGCAAATGTGTGATGAAACATGAAAAGAGGGTGGTCCAGAGCACCCACACACTTGGACACACAAAGGACACAGACCTTCTCTGGTTCAGTTCATAGTGTTGTAGAAATACCATTTTCCTGGTTTGAGTGGTTACATAAGATAGCATCATTGGGGTAACTCGACATTAATTGACTGAGACATCTCTCCAGCCTGAGATTCCATTTTCAAGGCCATACAGCCTCCATGACAGTTTGGTCTCTACTTCTATATTTGAAGAATACCAAAGAATCTTCTGTGATGGCCAGAAATCAACTTCATCATTACTTTGTGTGATTACTATTAATCTGAGCCCTTTATTCTCCATCAGGAACAAAGGACTTAGCTTCCATCTACATTGGCCACGCCTAATTATTTCTCTTCATCTCTATTCCAATATGCTAAACATTATGATAATACATTGAGATAATCTTCAGCCCATTCCTCCTCGAGCATGCTAAGTGCTCATTAACAACCAGGGCCCAACTGAAGCCCCAATGGCTGCCACACACTCATCCACATACTCATCCACACACTCATCCACACACTCGGGCCGCTTTCATCAGGATGGAGGCAATTATCATTATTTACCAAATGAGATAATATGGGGAAAAAACACCACTTTTAACCCAAAGGCAATATTCAAGCTCTGAACTGTTATCATCATTTACTGTAGAAAGATCCATAAAAATATTTGCTTTGAGGGGTAGGAACATCTTCTTGGTATGCCTGCAGGAATAAACTAGTGGTAAATACATGGAGCCAAATGGATGGGTCCAGTGTGCTGCTTAATGTTGCTATCAACTTGCTTTCGTTGAGAAGCACCCCAGAGATCAGTAAAAACATGTTTCCGGGGGTGTCTGTGAGGACATTTCCAAAGAAGACGAGCTGTGAGGGAAAGAACTATAGTTCCAGCCCGCAGTTTTGGGGTTCTGGATACAAAGAGAAAGGCGACCGACCCAGACACACAGCCTCTCTCTCTGATTGCTGGCTGCGGGGATGGGATCTTCATCTTCACTGCTAACTTGACTGGATTGGAAACCACCTAGGAGACACACCTCTGGGCAGGTCTGGGAGGCCTGTTTGCACAGAGACTTAACTGAGGAAGGAAGGTGTATCCTGAATGTGGAGGGTACCATCCCATGGGCTACGGTCCAGCCTTGATAAAAAGAGGGGGGGGAGAGAAATGGAGCTGAGTACCGCCACTCACTCCTCTCTGATTGCTGGCTGTGACTACACTGTGGTCAGACGCCTCAGGGACCACCCAGTGCCCTTCCCCTCAAACCACGAGTGGAATAAGCCCTTCCTGCCTGCAGCTGCTTTTGTCAGATGTTTTGTTACAGCGTGGCGACAGTAACTCACACACATGCGGTGAGCTCTCTTCCCTGCTCTCCTCCACACCACCACCACCCACTACCTCCCCATGATGCTTTGCCTCATTACAGCCCAGAAACATCAGGGACAGCTAGCCACTGACTGAAACCATGATCCAAAAATCACCTTTTTCTCTCCCAAGTAATTCCTCTCCTGTACATTGTCATAGTTACAGTAAGGCTCACTGGCACACAGAGTGTGAAAGATTAGTGATGAAAAGCAAGTCACGGAAGGGGCAGATGTCTGCCAAAACTAAGAAAAATTTATTTTCAGCTGATGAGTGACCTTTGACTTTTGGCTCTAATTAGAGAGGGGCCAGCTATCTATCAAGTGTCCCTCAGTAATCTTGAATTTGTATTGAGCCCTGTAAGGCGCGGTCATAAAACCTCCTGAAGGGAAGGCTCATCCCTCTGTCTTCAGTTGTAGGACTGCTTCTGCCCAGTTGTTCCAAGAGACCCAATGTCATTTGGGTGTATTTTACTGACCAACATCTGCCCTTGTTTCTTGGCTCCTGGAAACAGGGGCTAGATGGATAGAAAGACCCTTTCTCTCCGCTCCCGCTGTCACATCAAACCCGTTCCCTCTCCCCAGAAAGGGCTTCTTCCTTGAAGCATCCTGTGTCCTTCCTTGGCATGAGTCCCACGACGCTCTCCCATCTCACTTCACACTTGACACTCTTGGCTCTTCCCACCTCTGTCTCTCCCTTGCCTTCCTGACTGTCGACTTAAAAAGGCATTTCAAATCACTGGTCATGTGTCCTCAGTCTCTAGCTGGAGGACATCAAAGCAGGAAGAGCCACCCTAAAGGTGCACAGTGCGGTGCTACTACGGGCTGAGGCCCCAGCTGCACAAGACACAGAAGGTGTGCTGAGCACCAGCCTTCACCTCTCCCTGCTTCCTGACTGCGGATCACGCTTCAGCCACATGGCTTCCCCACCACAAAGGAGTGTGCATCTTCAAACTGGGATGCCTTAATACAAGTGAAAATTAAAGAAGAGTCCGTGGTTCCCTCAAGGAACACCCCATCCACCCAATGCCCCACCCACTCCCCAAAGACTTTCCCCGCTAGGCTCCGACTCCCTGAGGTTCCACTAATTCCCAACAGCACCACCTTGAGGACGAAGCCTTTAACAAGCGTGCCCTGGAGGCCACGGCTACAAAGCACAGTGTATAATGAGGGGAGACAGTGATTAAAACTGTGAGCCATCTAAAAGGACAAGCAACTCAACCTAACTCTTTAGTATCATTTCAAACTTCCATAAACGGAACCCATGAATTCATCGTCTTCTCAATGGTGAGATTTTTTTTAAAAAGCAAGGGATTTTTAAAGTAGTGGAGACTGCCAGCCAATGAAGACAACATGGCAGAAGAGAATTTGAAACGATGAATGGCTTAAAAGTAGCAAATTAGGAACGTGGAAGGAATGGGTTAAGGATTGAGACACGGAATTAAGAGAAAACATAATTTGGGGCAAAAACAAATTTAAAACTTTTTAAACTTTGGAACCCTTTTCTAGGCATACAGAAAAGCAACAGAAATACTCCAGAGTTCTCTAGCAATCCCCATCCAGCTCCCCCTAATAATGACTCTTGTATAACCAGGAGACCGATGTCTAAACAAACAGAACCCACAGGGAACTAAGTCTCAAAAGGCAGGATTCCCTCCTTGCACTCCTGACCTGGTCACCTACCATTCTTAAATCCAAACCTGCTTCAAATATAACTCTGTTCACCCAAATAGGTGGCTGGCCCGTGGAGTCTGCCCACCAGATTGTTGGGAGTATTTTATTTAAATAGTTTTAGATGTGCCAGTGAGATGGCTCAGCGGGTAAAGGCACTGGTAGCCAAGCCTGATGACCTGAGTTCTAGTCCCAGGGCCCATATAGCAGAAGTAGAGAGCCAGCTCTCAAAGGGCCCTGACCAACTGTCTGTAACTCCAGCTCCAGGTATCGCCTCTGGCCTCAGCTGGCATCTGAACACCACTGAAAACCCCAAATGGATGGTGGGCACCTCCCTAGACTCTCTACAAGTGACTGGGACTCTCCCTAACAGCTTCCATAGAGGAATCATCTTCTCTGTCAACACTGATGAGGTCAACCTTTGGGGGTCTGCTGTACAGGGAAGTACAAAGACCCTCATTCCAAATGGGGGCCTCTGAGTCTCAGGGAGAGTGCCTAACCCACCCAGTGTCACATCAGGTCACCCCACATGAGGCTGCAGAACCTGGAGCATGCATTGAACACTTAGGCACCATCTTAGGCCCTCCGGGTAGCCTTTTCAAATCAAGAAGCTACCAAGTTAATTACTAATTCAGAAAGTGGGTTGGCAAGACAGAGCCAAAGGGATTCTAGTAAACCCATTTTTGATAGAGTCTATGTAGCCCAGGCTAGCTTAGGATTGAGCCTAAGACCTTCTGCATGCTAGTAGGTGCGCTACCAAGTAAGCCATGTCCCTGGCCCCACTGAGATCCTTTTAACTAAGAAAATGACTGAATCCAAAAAAGCCTGTTCCCTTGGTAGGGCAGGCACTAGAGACCTGGGTGCCTAGGACAAACTGGCTCCAGCCCCTTCTTCTGCCAAGAGCCCTCCCTACCTTCCCCTGGCAAAGTGCCACCCAGAGAGCCAAGGGGCATTTGGAGAAGCTGCATTTAACTCTTTATGGTCACTAGGGGGCCATCTGTGAGGCGACCATTGGAACGCAATGACTGATGATCAATTTCACAGCTGAGAAGAGCTGTACCACTTCCCCCAAAGGTGCCACACTGGTTCCCCAGCTGACTCCACAAGGCCTGGAATGCTGCTTGTTATCCTGGTACTCACGTCACTGACACCAAAGCAGCAGCTGTTTACAGACTCCAGGGGCTGCCCCAGGCCATGCCTCCATCTGGGGACTAGAAGGAAAGAAACTACATCTTCTGGGATGTTTAGAGGCCAAACTGTTCTGTTCTTCTTAGTGTCAAGAGAAGGTGCCCCCAGCAGAGCCCATGGGCACAGTGTCTGCTGCTCCTGTCTTCTGATGGTGGCCAGGACTCCCTGGTGACCCCTGACTGCCAGGACCTCTGTAGTCACATGACAGGCTTTTTGGGTCTCTCTATGCCCAAATTCCCAAAACTGTATGTAAGTCGGGTGACGCACATCTCCATTCCCAGCACTCGGGAGGCAGAAGCATGGGGATCTCCGTGAACTCCAGGCCAGCCTGGGCTACACAGGAAGTTCCAGGCCAGCCTGGGCTACACAGGAAGTTCCAGGACAGCCAGGGCTGCATAATGAGATCCTGTTTCAACACAAAAGAAATTTAAAAGCTCCGTGTGTGTGTGTGTGTGTGTGTGTGTGTGTGTGTGTGTCAGAGACAAAGACAAATAAAGAGACAGACAGACAGAGACAGGTGACAGAGAGACAGACACAGAGAGGGATATATGTGTGTGACTGAGTGTGTGTATATAGGTGAGTATGTGAGTGTGTGTGTGTGTGTAAGTGTATATGTGAGTGTGAGTGTGTGTGTATATGGGTGTATATGTGAGTGTGTATGTGAGTGTGTATGTATATAAGTGTATGTGAGTGTGTATGTGAGTGTATATGTGAGTGTGTGTATGTGAGTGTATATGTAAGTGTGTGTATGTGAGTGTATATGTAAGTGTGTGTATGTGAGTGTATATGTAAGTGTGTGTATGTGAGTGTGTATGTAAGTGTGTGTATGTGAGTGTATATGTAAGTGTGTGTATGTGAGTGTGTGTATGTGAGTGTATATGTAAGTGTGTGTATGTGAGTGTATATGTAAGTGTGTGTATGTGAGTGTATATGTATGTGTGTATATGTGAGTGTGTATGTATGTAAGTGTATATGTGAGTGTGTGTATGTGAGTGTATATGTAAGTGTGTGTATGTGAGTGTATATGTAAGTGTGTGTATGTGAGTGTATATGTAAGTGTGTGTATGTGAGTGTGTATGTGAGTGTGTGTGCACACAGAGGACAACCGTCTGCACCAACACTCCTCTTCCACTGTGTTTGAGATAAAGCTTTTGCCACTGTGCATGAGGCTAAGTGCCCAGGAATCCCGTCTGTGCCCCAGGTGTTGCTGTGGGAACACCACAATCACAGAAATGCACTACTGTTCCTGGCTTTAGGGGATCAGAACTCAGCCGTTCACACTTACAAGCACATTACCAGAGATCCATCTCCAAGCCCTTACTGTCTCTCCTCTGAGGACGCTAGTTTCCGTACTGACGACCCACACCACTTCCGGTATGACCTCACCTTCACTCTGCTAACTAGACCTGCAATGGCCCTCTCTTCCAGTGAGGTCCCCACCCTGTGTCACTGGGGCCAAAGACTTTCACAGGTCTTTGTGGAACACACAAGTCACAGCAGATGCGCCTGTGAGGGCCTGTGAGGGCCTGCTCGCTGTGAGGAATTCGGAGACTCAAGGATGGAGTCTGCCCTCATCCCTCAGCTGGATTCTGCATCCTTGCTCTCCACTCAACGGCTGGAGCAAGGCAAGAGCAGAAGCAGCAGCTGGTACATTGGTACCAGAGCCCGAGGTTTGAAAGCCTCCTTTAGACCCAGGGTGAATGCTTACATACCCCAGACACTGACTCTTGTCCCACCTACGGAGTCATCTACATCACTCTCCCTGCTCCTTCCAGATGTCCTGAGTCCCTAAAACCCGTCAGCAAGTCTGTCCTTCCTCCTACTCATGGGGTTCCA
This sequence comes from Onychomys torridus, assembly GCF_903995425.1. NCBI lineage: Eukaryota > Metazoa > Chordata > Mammalia > Rodentia > Cricetidae > Onychomys > Onychomys torridus. Next base: position 35,150,010 of record NC_050464.1, read on the forward strand.
GTTCCATTCATCACGGGCCACTCCTGAGTAGCTCTCAGGTCTCTACATGAGTAGCTCTTTCTCCGGAACCCACCCCTGGATCTCTGACAAGATCTCCTCTATAATCAGGTCTTTGCTTTCTGCCCTCCTCAGATGCTGAGTCAGGATCGAGATGTTCAATGCCTCTGCATCCCAGGATCCTGGGGACCAGGTACCCAAAAGGCCTTTTAGGCTGGATGGACAGATAGATGCAAGGACAACTCCTGGGTCCTGGGTATGTCCATGACTCCAGATGAATGCCACAGTTGACCATCACATCGGGCAGAGTGGGAGATAATTCAGACTGCAGGGTAAATCCCAAATCTTTCTGTCTTCTTGGTGACCCTAAGAACAGCACTCAACTTCCATGTTGACGTCAGTTACAAAATGGACAAGTCAGACGCTGCCTCTGTTGATGTTCACAAAGTTGACTGTGTCTCCATGTGGGCTGGATCTTTCTAATTAATCAATGATAACACTGACCTTGTGATCCCAGAACCCAGCTGGGATTCAGGATTTGGGGGGCATTCTTTTTTCCTCCCTGGGACCTGGGGAGTCCAGAAAGGGTATCAAATCCCCTAGAACAGAAGCTACAGGTAGTCGTGAGCCGCCTGACATAAGCTGTGACTTGGGTCACCTATGAAAGCAGCAAGCATTCTTGACCACTGTGCTGTCTCCCCAGCCCTCTAAACTTTGAAAAGCTCATTGAACAAAGACTCACACACAAGACATGGTCGTAAACTCAAAAGCTACCTGTTGAGTGTGCTGCCATCCTTTGTAGACCTACTCAACGCATTGACTCAGTCAGTATCCGTGGGAATCTGACACGGGGTGAGAGATACCATCAGTCATAATCTTCATCTTCAGGCTGCTCTGTGTCCTACTTCCAAAGTGTTTGCTTGCCACCCAGGCTCTGGACTCAGAGAACTCCATGGGCAGGCCTGAAACTGGGCAGACATTCAAACCTGGCTGACCTAGAACAGCACTTACAACCCCCTCACGCTTAGATCTCACAGGTGGAGTCAGCACTTTGTCCTCAACTTTAGTGATGTCAATGTTGGTTACTCTCCTCACTGATGTAACTAAACATCTGACAAGCACCCTAAAGCAGGAAGAATTAACAGCTGGGCTCACAGCTGGAGGTTACAGACTCTGGTGGTTTGAAAGAGAATGGCCCCTAGAGGCTCATATATATTTGAACATTTGGTCCCCTGCTGGCGGAACTGCTTGGGAAGGATTGGGAAGTGTGGCTTTGTGGGAGGAGGTGTGTCCCTGGGGGTGGGCTTGGAGGCTTCAAAAGACCATACCAGGCCCAGTGTCTCTCTCACGTTCTCCTCCTCAGAGGTGGCTCTGTCTCAAGATGTGAGCGCTATACTACAGCTCTAGCACTATGCCCACCTGCCTGTTGCCATGTCCCCATCATGATGACTACAGAATCTAACCCTCTGAAACCATAAGCCCCAGATTAAACACTTTCTTTAATAAGTTGCCTTGGTCATGGTGTTTAATCACAGCAACAGAAAAATAATTTAGACATAGTCCACCATGGGGGACACATGGAGAGGCGGACTGTCTGGCCCAACATTACAACATCCAGGAAGCAGAGAGAGATGAATGTTGAGCTCAAACTCAGGTTTCCTTTTTTATGTGGTTGGGGTTGTACCTTGTAAAATGGTGATGCCCACATTTAGCATGGATCTTCTCGTTTTGATGAGCCTAATTTAGACAAGCCCTTCCAGACATGCCCAGAGGTGTGTTTCTTAGGTGACTCCTACCGCTTGTCAAATTGACAGTATTCACCATAACAATAACCCCTAGATATGGTCCCCTAGGCACCAGGCAGGAGACTCTGCATCATTTTACTTCATCCTAATAGCAAAAGGCGACAGGCTATCTGACATGGACTGAGACCTCTGAAATCATGAGTTGACATCAAACCTTCTCCTCCTTTGAAATCCACTTCTGAGGGTGTATTGTCATAGCAATGGACCCCGGACTCTCACAGCCTACAAACGTGAAAAGGTTCGCTCTCTGGCCCATCCCAGGAGAAAGCTTACAACTTCTGATGTCAAAAAATGAGCTCGTCAAAACTAAAAGACAGGTCATCTCAGAAAGGGAGGATCAGAGGTCACTTCTACATCTCTCAACTCAGTAGTTGGGCAAAATGGGGCCAGCAGAGGAGGATCGGAGTTGTTGGAAGAGAGGGAATGATTTTGATTAAAACCGTGAACCCCAATCCCAAACTACTATCTCATGAAATGCAGGGCCCAGGAGCAGCTCAGTTAGGAAAGTGCTCATCTTGCAAACATGAGGACCTGAGTTCAGATCCCAAGAACCTATAGAAAAGGAGAAAGCTGGGCATGGCAGTGCATACCTATAATCCCAGTGATGAGGAAGCAGGGGACAAAAACAAGAGCATCCTGGGGAGCGTGCCCTCCAGCTAGCCTGGTCTATGTGGTAAGGATCCAGGGAAAGGAGAGAGCCTGCCTCAAAACCAATGGGAGGTACCTGAGGATCAACACTCCTGAGGATCAATACTCCAGGCTGTCTTCACCACTCCATACCCATATGCCGTATACATGTAGACCCATACCTATGCAAATATATACACATGCAGGGTACCCTGAACAACACAGAGAGACAGACAGACAGAGAGACAGAAACAGACAGATGCGGGGAGGGGCTCAAAGTACAGAAAGCCCACAAAACTCGGAGCTTGAAGGCACCTTAGGCTCCAGCCTTAACTCTGCTGTGTCGTGTACCACACAGCCACGGGCCTCCTCTCCCGGAGTCTGTTCATCACTCTGAGAACTGGGCAGTGCAAGCATGGAGAAAACACATGAATGCCTGATGTACTCCACAGGGTCCTGGGTCTGCAAAACTTGTTCTGATAACCTGAGTCATGTCTGAGAACCCTTCACCTAGGGAGTTACTGGGACCAAGGCAGACCCTAGGCCCCAATAACGGGTGCAGGGATTGCCCACTCTGACAGCCTACACTTGAACCAGAATCAGGTCAGATTTATCCAATAGACATAAATGACACCCTTGGCTCCTAGCACCAACCACTTACCAACCAATTTTGGTTGCTACGGTTCCTGGTGGGAGCAATCATAACAAAAGGTCTGAGGATGTCAGTTTCATGCTGAGCCCAAACTGTGTGCGGAGGCAAGGATTGCAAAGTTTTTGGGCAGACAAGGTAATAGGAAAGGAGTTAATAAGAACCAGGAAGTAGACTTGCAAGTGACATGTACACACACACACACACACACACACACACACACACACACACACACACACAGCCCAGCAGCAGTCCTGTGAACACAGCAAAATGTTTCACTGGCTAAGCAGAGGCACGGCCTCCTGAGTTTCTCTTGCCTCATTGCTAAACATTTTGAGTGATGGTAGACATAGATGTTGGTCAACCTTCTTAGAGGGCAGATGGGCATGAAGAATGCCATGCTCCAGCCTCAGCCTGTAGCCACGGGCCAGTCCTTTCTACTGTCTGCCCATAGTTCCCTCGTCTGAGAACTGGACTTGGTGATTTCTGAACTCTGACATGGATGATACTTGAACACAGGTTCAAAAACAAACAAACAAAGAGAGCCCCAGGTCAACCACAGCTTGCAGACCCGCATCTGTGATGTGCCAGCTCACACTGGGTTGAAATAACTTTATCATCAGAGGCTGCGATACTTGTTTATTTGTTTGAAAGGATGGGGATGGAGGGTTGAGCACAGGTACCCAGGCCATGGTCCACATGTGGTCAGGGGACAACTTTGGAGAGTCAACTCTCTTTCCACCTTTTGGGAACAGAGTCTCTTGGTTCTGCCACAGTGTACTCCAAGCCAGCTGGTCCATGAGCTTCCAGGCAATTCTCATGACTCAGCTTCCTTCCCATCTTAAGAGAGGAATGCTGGGATTGAAGATGGGGCACCATCACATCCAGCTTTCTGTGTGGGTTCCAGGGATGGAACTTGGGTCATCAGGCTTATGTGGCAAATATTTTTTACCCACTGAGCCATCTTGCTGGTCCTGGCTGGGATTTTGTTTTAATTTTTTTCTATTACATTTTACTTATTTATTTGAGAGGAGAGATGTCCAGGGGGTTGGATGTGCATGTACCATACTGCCCTGCTGGAAGTTAGATAACAACCTGTAGTAGACAGTTCTCTCACATGTTTTGAGTTCTAGAGATTGAGCCTGGGTCATCAGACTAGCATGGTACCTACGGAAATGTCTAGATATCTACAATGCCATACACAGTGCACAATACTGCTTCTTCAGGCTTCCTTCCACCCTGCAGACAGCTGATGCACAAAGAACCATCACCCAGATCCCACTGAGGGACATTCTGAAGAGCCACTGTGCCTCTCTGCAGAGACCCCAGGGTCATAAACAGCAAAGAAGGGTGAGAGATTTCTAGGTCAACTCAATAATTCCATGCACTAGGTCACCCTGGATTGGACCCCACACCAGCAGGAAACATAATAATGAAGACCACCATAGGGGCAACAGCTGAGGATGGCGTACAGCTGGGTGAAAACATTGGTCCAGGGTCAAAGTATGTGAGGAAGCAAGACAACGTGCTGCCTAGACTCCAACGGTCTGTGAAATAAAGTGGGTGGGGGTGGGGAGCCCAGTACAAGAAAATGATAAAGATGGAGGGATCTGATTGGGCTCCGAAGTTCTCAACATTACCCCAGCCACTTTGTCCCAAGGAATAAAAATCTGTGGGTACCAAAACTGCCAGATGCTCAGGTAGCATGATGCTTGCCCAGAGTCCCTGAACACCTTCCTGTGTAGATGTTCCATTAGCTCGGGCTACTTATAACAGCGTCTGAGTGTATAAAGAGGTGTCCCACTGTACTGTTTAGTAAATAAATGACAAGCAAGGAGTCTGTGACCATTCAGCGTAGATGAGTTGACGACTTTAAATACCTTTTAGCCTCGGCTGAATATGCAGACTCAACCCACGGATACTGATACATAGGGAGGGCAGTGTTTCAAAATGTAAAGATAAAATAGTTCTAGAGCCAAGGAATTCTGGCTTGCTGAACCTGCTGGGTGGGGACAGGGTTTGTGAAATCTCTGATTGGGAGACCCCTTCCCTGGCTTCCTCCTCATTAATGGGTGTTGGGCTGGGGACAACAGAAAGAATTTGCATTTGTTTGTTTGCTGTGGAGAGAGGCTGACAGTAGCCCACACACTGGCCTCAAACTCTGCCTCAGCCTGGAGCGACAGGTGTGTGCCACCGCACCCAGCAAACATTTACATCTCTATCACCGTATGTTTACGGTTTTATGGCTCTTGCTGGTGGGAGGTCTGAGACACACTTTGAAACCAGAACCCCTGGCATCACTGAGGTTAAACTGAGCACCAAGAGAATGTTACAGACAGAGGCAGAGGCAGGATGGAGCAAGCAGCAACTGCAGGAACCAGGGTTTTACGTGAGGGACACCTGTATATCATTTTATCTCCAAGTGGATAGCTTTTCATGCCTACAAAGCAGACATTCCAGGGCCTTGTGGAATGTAGCAGATAGTGCGCACAACAGAAACCTTCCTGAGCCTGGAATCCTAACTGAGGGTTAGATACCAAACGACCCCTGGGTCTGATGGGTTGGCGCCACCAGGACAGGACCCAGGCACCGGCACCAGCACCTGGTGAGCATAATAACCCTTTGGGTCAGCCCTATGGGATACACACTTCCTACTGGAGTTGCCACCCACAAGCCAGTTTTCTCCACTGTCCTCTGATCGGTCCTGATCGTGAGATGGGCACACAAGCTGCCAACCTCCTTGGAGATGCGCACCTCTCCTCCCCCTCTTCCAGGGGTAATGAGCCTTGGCTTCAAGCCTCATTAAACCCCATTATATAATCAGCCCCATCCTGGGTATCTTTATAACCCCAGCAGTTGCCTTGGTTGGGAACACGGCCGTTCAGCTCCATCACCCATTACTGCCGCCTGCTGCCACCGCCCCCCACCACACCGGGATCTGACTCAGCCTCCAGGTACGCACAAGGTCAGGTTCTTGGCTGGTGGTCAACTCTTCCCCTTGTTTCTAGGACGAGGGACAGGAATTGCTTATAGAAGTGATACCCACAGGGGCTGGAGGGACAGACCCAGACAGGGTATAGCCTCTTCCAAGATATCAGCTGAAAGAGAATATGTCTGTCCTTAGCCTTGGGATCTGATTCCCAGCCACTACCATGATGACATGATAGGGAGGTCACAGAAATTAAAGACACTTGTTTGGCTGCTGCCCCGAGGGCTGGAGGGCCACAGGCAGCTAACACCGAAACTTGGGAGGACTAGGTCCCTCCTCAGCTTCAACGGAAGACGCTCAGGATGAATGAGTTGCAGAAGCTGCCAGGAGCTAGCTTTCAGCCACTCTCTGCAGCTGCCTGCCCCCCTCAGGAATGGCCACCACCTGGATGCAATGAAGCAATGAACGTGAACAGCAGAGCCCAGGGGTGGAGGGGAGCATCACACGTGCCAATGCAGCATGCTAACAGAGAGGCGTCTTCCACAACCCAGACAGAAAGCAGAAGGCCACCAAGAAGCACGGGGATCAATGAAGGTGGTCTTGCAGAATAAACGATTCGCTCCTTTGTGAACGGTTCACTCCTTCCCTGCTTTCCTGACCTTGTGACCAGGTCCTTAACATCAACCTCTGTCTCTTCAGCTCTAAAGAGGGGATGATAAAAGGTTCAACAATGTAGAGGGTGGTGACACAGAAATGAGAAGAGGGAGAGGACTCTGGACAAGGCCTGTGACCCTGTCAACACACAGTGAGCGCCGATGGGCATTGGTACCCACAGCTGTTGGTATTCTCGTCTCCGTCACTGTTTCACACACCAATAGTTCTCCAAACTCCCCCTTACTGAGTCACGGTGCTCTAAGCACCGCCCCCATCCTCTCCTCCCTACATCCCTGTGGAGTGGAACACACTCATTCTGATAGATTCTTTAATTAGACATGGTCTCATCTACAGCAGCTGGCATCAGAGACCATCCGACACAGAGCCACAGGTTCATGGCTTGCCAGGCTAACGATGGAGGGGTGGAGGACGCCCAGCCAGACACGCCTAAGCACCCCAGGAAGGACATGGGCTGTCCCTGACATGTGATGGTTCACAGGTCTCGTCAAATGACGGCAGGTAAGCGTGTCCACACAGAGAGGGAATGCTACGCAGCAGACCATATAAGCGAACTCACACTTGCATAAAACAAGCTTTGAGCTCAATGACTTTGCCCAACTTCTGGCTCATGGATGTGTTCTAGTACATTAAGACATACTGAGTATAGCATCTTCGGGGATGCCTGGATGAGATCCTCTAGGACAGGCCTGGGTGCAGCTCCAGCCAGCCGCTAGGCTGTGGTATTTGGTCAGTACATCTGCTGTATCTCTGCTCTTTGACCCATGTATGCTCACTCATGGTGGACTTATTGGGTCCACCCCCACGGTAAGCCGAGGTTTGGAAGAAGGACATCTTACATCTTGGTATATCTGAGCTGACCCGTGAACACAGTCGGTTGGCGAACCTTGAAGTGACTTGATTACTCCGCCAGCTGGGTCTCTCACTCCCTCCTTTGTCCTTCCAGCTACCCTGACATCCATTTAGAGAAGGCAGCCTCATTCTGGGTGGATCTTGGAGAGATCTGGCACAGGCTAAGACAGGAAGGATTAAGTTCAAAGGTATCAGAGGCTGCAGAGCAGTTTGAAGACAGTGGCCAGCAATTTAGTGAGTCACTGTTGCGGCAGTAGAACTAACCTGGATGAGAGCCTGGGTTCCATCCTGGGAGCGGAGGCCGGGGCGGGGGGGGGGGGGGGGGATAAGGAAGGGAGAGAGGAAAGGAAGAACCAGATTCAAATCCCGGCCCAACTACTAGGTAGCTGTGTGACTTTGAGGGAGATCTCTGGTGTCCCTGAGCCTCAGTTTCCCCATTGGAAATAATCTATGTCTGAAATGGACATTGCAAGACCCGAATGACGTACCGAAGCAATTAGCCTGGTGGCCACCAGATCCACGGAACAGCATGTGTAGCCTGTGGCAGCCCTAGGGCACAGGACCAGTGCTTCTGGAAGCCAGCATCCCCCTGCTGCCAAACATCCCATCAGTCAATACGCTATCTTGCTGGAGAAGCAGTTAGGCTCGCTTCAGTAGGGTCCCCTCTGCCCACATCTGCACCTTCTAGCAGATAGTGCCTCTGAGTAAGATCAGAACTTTCTGGAAACTCATCCCTCTGCCACCAGGGACTTCCATCTGTACTTGTCCTAAGTACCATAACTCTGGCAGCAATTTGTAAATGTGGACTGTATATCCCAGGCCACACTTAACCTGGTTTGAACCCCAATACATCATCGAGATGCCAAAGTTATACAAGTTGACCCCAGTCAATGAAATGTGCATGATGTCATTCACAGACCCTGCATGGATGGAGAAACCCTAAGACAAGCTAAAAGGCGGTGGGGAGCAGAGAGAGAAAATATGGGTGCTCCCTCTAATGTCCCCCTGATTTTGCTTTCAGCCTTCCTTCCAACCTGTGAGCCAAAGAGCCAAAGAGCCAAAGATACTGAGGATGCATGACAGACATTCACCTCCAAGGGCCAGTCACGCCCCCTTCAAAACCATCTAAGGACCCAGGAGCTCGCCGCACATGTGCGAGAGAGGGGGCAGGCGACGGAGGCACCCTGACCTGTGAAATTCAGAAGCCAGGGAGGACAGCACATGGAACCTGAACCTGGTAGGGAAGGTGGCTGGCTGTGCAGTGAGGATCTGGTGAGCCCAGCCAGTGCAGCCCAGGGGCTAGCAGGGACTTACTTGCAGAGAAATTAGCCTCAGTGTGGACGGGTGGGGTGGAGGGCAGAAAGGGCGCGTGGCCCACGAAGAAGGACCGCAGGGAACGCTCGGACAGGAGTGGGGAGCGCTGCTGGGCAGGGATGTTCTCGCAGCTGCCCACGCCGCTGTGGATCTTGAGGTTCAGGGGTTTGCTCTTCTTCTTGGCTCTGAAAGGGAAGCAGAACAAGGAGACAGGGAGATGAGTCTGTCTGTACCGTCTACACCATCTATGTAAACGCTGCCCACCTGGCAACAGCTGGGCACCCAGGAAACACAAGCACAACCTATACTAGCAGAGACCAAGCCTGCTGGAATGTAACTGGGCGTCTCTCCGTCTTCTAGAACGCTCCTGCCAGCGAGGAATCTACCCAACACATGATCACCTGACATTGACTTGAGACTAACATAAACTGTCTTTCAAATATTTTATAGACACCATCGGGCAGGCTGGTTTTTTGTCAACTTGACAGCAGCTACACTCACTTGGAAAGAGAGAGCCTCAACTGAGGAAATAGCCCCCACAAAATTAGCCTGTGGGCAAGGCTGTGGTGCATTGGCTTGACTGATGGGGGCGGGCCCAACCTCCATGTAGGTGGCTCCAACCCTGGGCAGATCGTTGTGGATTCTACAAGAAAGCAGGCTGAGCAAGCCAGTCAGCAGCACCCTTCCATGACCTCTGCATCTGCTCTTGCCTCCAGGATTCTGCCCTGACTTTCCTCCTACAGAAGCTTATTTTCCTACACATGGAAGTGTAAGCTGAACAAACCTTCTCCTTCCCAAGTTGCTTTTGGTGCTGGTGTTTCATCACAGCAACAGTTACCCTAAGACAACTACAAAATGTATACTCTTTTAATGTAAAAAAAAATAAATAAATAGCTTCCCTTGGCTAGTGTGGTGATGAACTCCTGTAATCCAAGCACTCAGGAGGCTGAGGCAGGAGGATGCTGGCTTTGAGGCCAGCTTGAGCTACAGAGCAACACTCTGTCCTGAGTAAGCAAGAGGAAGGAAAAGAAAAAAAAAAAAAAAACAGGTCTCAGGTTGATTTTTTTATTTTTTTATTTTTTTTCTGGACCTACTCCTTGTAAGCAGATCCCTGGGAGGTAAAGCTAGTCAATTTCCAGTACGAGTCTTCACACTGGGACGGAGATGAGGAGGAAGCGCTAAAGAGCAGGGGCTCCAGCCAGGTGCTGATTGAGCGCGGATGGGAGTTAGGCCAGGGTGTCTCTCGAGGCATAAACACAAAACTGAGTGCCTAAAACCTTGCACTTGACCAAACAGGAGGCTTGAGAGTATTAACAGCATCGGTGGAGGTGGCAGCCGTCACCGCTACTCTGAATTAAGCGCAGGCTGCATCCCAGAGACAGAATCAAGGACGTCGGGGCATTATCTCATTAAAGCATTAAAGTCATCCTAGGAAGGACATCCTCTTTCCCCCGAGGAGGACACTGGAGTGAATGAGACCAAAGAACCTAGCAGATCAGCCCCAGAGGCCTCATCTCAACTGTGTCCAACTTTCCAAACGTCTCGCCGGATCTTGGGGTGTCACCACCCTGAGGTCAGTCACCCCAAGGGACTGCCCTTTGCGTTATCTTGCTGCTTACCCTGCTTGACGAACTCCTACACATACTCCATGGTCCAGTTCGAAAGTGATCATATCTGCAACATCTTCTAGCTCTCTGAGACAACCTCACTCTCTCCACCCTAGTCCCCCCATTATTCTCTGAGGAACCCCCAGATCCCGACCATGGCTCCCGATAGCCATCCTCCATATCTACTCTAGTCCAGTCTCCTCCTCACCTTTGACCCTCCTGTCTCCGCGGCCCAGAGCTCCCTCCTCTGCACCGCTTTGATCTCTGTCTCCATAACTCAGTTCTGCCACGTCTCCTTCTGGAACCTTTCAGGTAACCCCAGTTCCTCCCAGCAGGAGTACGTGTTCTTCCTCTGGGAAGCCTTCTCAGATAACCCTCTTCCCCCCTGGCCTGGGCAAGCAGTTTCTTGTTTGTTGGTTTGTTTCATATCCCATTTCCATTCATATTTTCCCATTCCCCCCCCCCCATATTTGTAATCTCCCTGGCAGAACACAAATCTTGAGGGCGGTGACTCTGGATTTCTTCTTGTTCCATCCTTGGCAACTGGCTTGGCACCAGGCACACAGTAGGTGCTGTGTAAGTGAGCTGCCTGGCACATAGTAGGTGCTGCTTAAGTGGGCGTTCTGAATGAAGGCTATGGCCCCTGGGCGGGGTGGGGAGGGGGCAATATCACACTATAGTCTAATTCTCTGCCTTCCCATCCTAACTGCTGGCTCCCCGAGGACAAGAACCGGGCAGATGGCGCGGCTGCATCTCTCAGCCCCCAGCTTGGCACCCGTGGCACAAAACACACCTCACAGGCTGGTTTAGAACTGTCTCCCTTCTCCAAGGAGCTGGTCTAACAGAGCTAGGTGTAAGACTACATCTCTCAACGCCTTCCCACCCACCTCCCTCCCCAAACTCCCATCTGCCCAGGACGGAGCCGAGCGCCCTCTGGTGGCTGCTGCAGAACCTGCTTTCAAACTGCCAGTCCTGGAGGTCTTGAGGCCTCCTTTGGGTACCACTTTAAAAAAAAAAAGGGGGGGGGCATGCTCTGTAGGAGGCCACACGTGTCTGCCTGTCCAGTCACCCCCTCAGTAGCCCTGTGGCAACAGCCAGTCCTACTTATTATCCCTCAGGGGCCTGCTGCAAGGCTCAGATAGGTGTTCCCCATTACAGCAGCTCAGGTCTAGTAACTTGTTCCTTCCCTGGGGCTGGAAAAAATGAGGAAGCTAGAGCCAGTGAGTCTCTTTTGCCCCAAACTGGCCAGCAGTGGGGATTTAAAGAGGTGTATAAACCAAGGCTGTTGGGGACAGAGAGATGGGACTTGAGTCATTAGGGATGATATAGACTCTGTGCTTCAATTTCCCACCTGGACAATGGAAAGAACACTGGTCCCCTTCCCAGAAGGCCATGCAAGACCATGAGGATCTAGGAGGTAGCATGCTTGGCCCAGGCAAACCTGTGTGCTGTTTCCTGTTGTGAGTACGGCTGTACTCTGGTTACGTCTGGTGGCCACACAGCCTTGCAGAAAGCCAAGAAAGAAACTGAGAACTGAAGCCAGGCTGGGCTTTACCTGAAACACCCAGAACACCCACCAGCAGCCTTGGCAAGGGAAGGGGACATGAGCAAACCCGTGATCGCCCCCCACAGACACCTAGCAGATCCTGAGGCACTGACAATGAGGCTGTGCAAATCAGAGCAAGACTGGAGGGTCCCACATTCAAACCAGCAGCTCAGAGATGTCAGGAGTGATGTGGTTACCAATCCGAAGTCACGAGAGCAGAGAGGGCTGTGCAAATAACCGTGAGACAGGTGGAAGAAAGTCAGGGGGAAGGGAGAAGGAAGGGAGCTGTAATGAAGGAAGAACGAGGGGAAGGATGGAAGGGGAAAGATGGGGAATAAAAAAAGAAAGAAGGGAAGATGGGAAAAGAAGGAAGATGGGGAGAAAAAGAGATGAGATGAAAGAATAAGAAAGAGGGAAAGGGAAGGAGGGGATGGGTGGGCAGATGAGTAAGTGGATGGATGGATGGATGGATGGATGGATAGATAGATGGGTGGACAGGTGGATAGATGGATGGGTAGATGGGTGCATGGATGGATGGATGGACAGGTGGATGGATGGATGGATGGATGGATGGGTGGGTGGGTGGATGGGTGGATGGATGGATGGATGGATGGACGGACAGACGGGTGGGTGGGTGGATGGATGGATGGATGGATGAATAGATGGATGGATGGATGGATGGATGAGTTTGCATTTCTACATGAAAGTTATTGCTTAGAAAATATGGTTTTTAGACAATAATTTTAAAAGATAAAAATGAGTTATGAGTGAGAAAGGGGCTTGAAAAAGACATTTTCCCTCAGCAAGACATACAAAGACTCAACAAGCATGCACGGAGAAACAGGAGACATGAATCAAAACAACAACAAGCTATACCCCACTCTTCCTGGATGGCCGTGCTCAAACACAAGGTGCTCAAATACCACATGCTGAAGAGGACATGGAGATCGGGAAGCCACCAGCTGGAGCATGGCCGCTACAAAAAGCACTTCAGTCACACCTCAACCATGTAAAACCAGAGTTTTAGACAACCCAACAGTCCTATTACCTAGATATGTACCCAAAAGAATGGGAAACAAATCTTCAACAGAAAGTGTCCACAGACATTGACACTTGACACATGAACACTGACAACCACCAAAGGGCAGGAAAAGAACCAAATGAGCATCACAGGGCGAAAGAAGACAGATGTGATCTGCCTGGATAATCAAATGCAATGCAATCCTATGATGTTCCGACTCATAGCAAAGCTGTCACGCCTCAGGAAGAAAGCTAGTCACAAAAGACCATGTATTCCAGCTTATATAAAACAACCAGGATGGGGTAAGTCCACCGAGATGGACAGCAGGCTGGCGGTTGCCAGGACTGGAGGATGGGAGGGGCGTGGGGCCCAAGTGCACGTGGAGGTGATGTTTTAAGGTTTGCTTTGGGGGTCCCAAAGGGCCCTGGAAGTGGGCAGAGGTGGTAACTGCTGAGCCTCGAGTGTACTAAATGATACTGGAGGGTTAAAATGACCAATGGTGGTATCATAGTCATTTATCAAATTAGAGAAACCATTCTAATGCTGCCTGTACTGTGTACCTATTGAGGAGCTGTATGACCTTTATTACACAGCTTAACCTCTCTGGTCTTTGCTGTTACAAGTAACTTCTACCGGGGTTGTTTTAAGGAGCCAGTGAGCTGGATGGGAATACTCCAGTTGGCTGCTGGTGAATCCAGAGGGGCCTACTGGGGTCCTTCCTTTTTTGCTTTGTCAAGGAGTGCTTTTGCTTCTAGATAGGGGGCAAAGTCTCTCCTGTGGGGAGGCAGGTCAGCACTCCAGTGAAGACAGACATGCGTCCATGAAGAAGACTAAAGACTTCCTTTCACCCTGGACCCCTGACTCACGACACACAAAGGTCTGAGAGCCAGTCACAGGAACAGTCTGGCTGTTTCTGCATGAAGAGGGTAGGAATTGTCCTCAGATGAGACACTGAAGTACATCCCTGTCCCTCAAAGTCTCCTCCCTCTCAGGCTTGGAATGAATTATGCCCACCCCCAAAATCCATATGTTGAAGTCTTTACTCCCCCAGATCTGAGAAGGCAAAAGTATAACGGGGGCCTGGGTCTTGGAGAGATCTAGTTATAGGAGCAAGAATGTAGCTCAGTGGGTAGAGCGCTGGCCTGGTGCTAACACAGCCCTGGGTTCAGTCCCAAATATCCCAGGGCCGAGGAATTAGAGACGCGGATCAGGAGTTCAAGACCATCCTTGGCTACACAGAAAGTTCAGAGCCAACTTGGGAGACACAAAGACCCTGTCAAGAAGGGAAGGAAGAGAGGGAGGGGGCAGGGAGGAGGAAGAAATGAAAGAAAAAAGCCAAGCAGTTAAGATGAGGTCATAGGGATGAAGGATGGGACCCTAACCCAGTAGGGCTGGTGTCCTTCTAAGAGGAACACATGTGCACAGACCCATGGGGTCACAGTGAGTAGGGGGCAACCAGCAAACCAAGGAGAGAGGCTTCATGAGAAACTGACCTGCTGAGCCCTTCATCTTGACACCCCACCCTCCAGAATGAGGAAGCGCCCCTGTTATTCAGTCGCTAGGTTTATGGCTCATCTCAAGGGCGTCCTTTGGACCTGCCATCTTCATGGGCTGATCACTGGGTGCCCCACAGTGTGCTGGCCCTGCCTTAAGTCCTTCCTCAAATCCCTCTTCTAACTGGACACTGCATTTGCTCTTGAGTTCTTTACTGAGAAAATGGGATCATGGCTGTGTGTGTGTGTGTGTGTGTGTGTGTGTGTGTGTGTGTGTGTGTGTCCCCTGCAGGACACATGTGCAGGACAAAGAACAGCTTGCAGGAATCAGTTCTGTCCCCTGTAGGTCCCGGAGATCAAGATCAGATGATCTGACTTGGTAGTGAGCATCTTTGCCTGAGGAGCCGTCTCACTGGCCTCCAGCTCTGCCTCACCCACTGATGTCCAAGGTCTAGAGGCATGCCTGGCCAGTAGAGCCTTCTAAATTCCAGTTCTCTTCCTCTTCTGCCCACCCCCAGCCTTTCTCTCTCACTTCTCTCTCCCTACCCCTTCCTTCCCCTTCTCCCTCCTCTCCTTTCTCTTGTGAGATTTTTATATTCCTGAAGTAGCAAAATTAACTGGGCCTCGCCAAAGACTGAAAGCATCTTCTGTGCCTCAGAGTGGAGTGGTCCATCACATTACTGCCATTCCCTCAGCTGGAGAGAGTCAGGATGGAGGGGACACCAACATCTGCTAGGGAATGGAAGGACCAAGGTATGGTCCTCTGTGTCACTGTGTCTTTAAACGATGTATATGCGTTCCAAAGTGTCCTGCAAACACATCTGGGGAAGTAAGAGCCGACAGCATGGCTGCACCTGGGAAGTAGACAGACACTGCACTCCATGGAACCCTGGACATCAAGGAGGACTGAGTCTTGGGAAGGTCTGGGGTCAGGAGGAAGGCGAGGGGTGCTGTCAGGAGGGCATGGAAAGGAAGCAAGGCCAGGGCAGGGAACTCAGAACATGGGCTGGGGGCAGCGGGCCAGACCTCTGCAGATCCTGTCTTCCACTGTCAGAAGAAGAGTTGAATCCCATTTCAACAGCCCCAGGAAGCTGGAAGGGAACGATATCAACTGTGTTTTGAAATGATCTCTCCACTTAAAGTGCAGGATGGAGTCTGATGGGGCAAGTATAGAATGGGGCTGGGAGAGATGGCCTGATGATCTGAATTTGATCCCTGAGACCCATGGTGGAAGGAAAGAACCAACTTCCAAAGGTTGTTCCTCTGACCGGTATGCATACACTGTGACATGTGCAAACCCCCATACTTACACACACACACACACACACACACACACACACACACACACACATACACCATAATATCTTTAATCTTAATTATTTTCAATTAAAGAGGAACTGGGGTGGGGTGTGGTCCCATTGCAGAGCATTTGTCTAGAATTCCCCAGTGAGGAGCTGAAAGCATGGCTCAGTGGCAGAGCATTTGCGGGGTATGCATGAAACCTTGGGTTCCATCTCCAACACTAGCAAAAAAAAATGTCATTGGAGGAAAGGCTGGCGGGGGGGGAGTCACCCAGGCAAGAGAATAATGGCTTGGGCCAGGGTGGGACCATGGAGATGGAGGGTAGACCGTGGGGACCCAGCTCTCTAGGGCAAGCTGACTGATTAAGGGGAGAGAGGATGTAGGGAGACCCCTGGCTGCTCCCTCAGCTGGTGTGCCATATGAGTGAGTAGGACACATACCCAAGAGCATGGATGCTCCTCAGCTGACAGTGTGGGTCCAACCCAATTGTGCCACTGTCAAGTGAAACTATCATGGGCTGCAAATGCATCAGACCCACCCACCTGACCAAGCCTCAAGGCTCAGCAACCCAGCCCAGTACAGAAATACGACTGTCCCCTCAGAATGTGTGACAGACGGGAAGCACAGCTCACTGCCACTGCCCATCATAGAGAGATCACACTGAATCCTGCCAGCCTGGGGAGAGATGAATATGCAGCTCCCAAGCAGCTCCTACTGAAGGCAAATTGCTTTCACGCCACTGTAAACTAGGAAAATCAGGAGCAGAGCCATCCTGAGGCGGGGACATCTGTATCTACACTTTCTAGAAGGATCCACACGAGGAGGCAGTTGGCAGCCTGGTGGAGGGGTGGGGGCTGGCTGTGGGTTTTAGAGACAGACACCTCGTTACTTTTAGACAGTCTCCACTGTTTCAATTTAGTAACAGGAATACTGTTTTTAAATAATAAGACATAATTTAAGTGGCATCTGCAACTGTTTCTCCATTTTATTCGAAGAAAGAAAAATAAGGCCCCAGGCAGAGGAGTGACACACACAGTGCCATGTAGTCCACTGATATATATGTCTTTTTTTTCAACACGTTCCAAGTTCAAGATCAAACTGGAAGTGGAGTTCTGTTTCCCAATTAGATGCTCTAAGTTCCCTTGTAACTGGAGTCGCAGATTTGGTTGACATACTAAGAAACATGGTTCTTTCTAAATTCCTAGAAAAGAGCTGAGGATGTGGCTCAGTTGGTAGAGAGCTTGCCTAGCACGCATCAAGTCCTTGGTTTGGTCCCCTGTAGCACAGAAACTGGGTGTGGTGGTGCACATTTGTAACCCCTGAACTCGGGAAGTGGAGGCAGGAGGGTCAGAAGTTCAAGGTCATCTTTGGCAACATAATGTCGAAGGCCAGCCTGGGCTACAGGGGATCCTGTCTCAAAAAAAAAAAAAAAATCCTAGAAATTAAAACACATATAATGTGTAGAGTATAAACATACATCCCTGAAAATATGGGCTAGGTCAAAGCCCAGATTTGAGGAAGAGGTAAAATAAACTGCTGTTTCTCCTTGCCCATAAATCATGGCTTTGTGTCAGAGTGAATGTTCAGATGGAAGACGGAAAGAGGCAAGGTATGTAAGTTCAAACGAACGTTCTAAAATCTATTCTGCCAGGACCTGAAACATTAGGAATAACGGTGTCACACTCAATCCTGCCTTCATGGCAGGCCATCAGCAAGAGACCCTGGACCCCTGAGTTATCAGGACCACATCCTACGAAGGGTCTTTCTAAAAGCAGACAAGGAGCCCCTGGCCCCCACACTGGGGTTCTCCAGGTCCTAACACACCTTCCTAAAAGTAGGAAAGTCCAAGAGGCAGCTCAAAGCTGTCCCTGAATCTCACTTCCCATTACCTGGCTTGCTGGACAATGTCTATCCCTGACACCCAGATTCCACCCAGTATCTCCCTCTCCTCCTCTCAAGACAGCAGAGCCCCTTCACTAGCAGACATGGTTTCCCACAGCTCGGACCCTGGTTTGGAAGCACATGGCTGCTTTTCCAATCATTTCCTGGACACTGAGGTCTCCTTCCTGTTTAGAGGCCAGGGGTCACGTCTGACCAGTTCTCTATGGACCCCAGGGCTAGCACAATGCCTCGCTATTATATGAGATTGGTAAGGACATTTTCTGTGAGTCATGTTTGTGGCGGCTGTGCATGTGTATGCACAGGTCTGTGGGTGGGTGTGTGTGTGCGTCTGTATGAAGGCCAAGGTCGATATTGGGTGTCATTCCTCATGTACTGCTCATCTTTTTTGTTTTGTTTTGTTCTAGTTTTGGTTTAATTTTTGTTTTTTCGAAACAGTGACTCTCACTGGGGCTCATTGATCCAACTAATCGGCCTGGCCAACTTGTCCTATAGTCTGCCTGAACCTGCACCCCACCAGCCCTAGAACTGCAAGCACACAATACCATACCCAGATTTTTACATAAGTGATGGGGATTGAACTTGGGTCTTCCTGCTTTCTTGCAAGGCAAGTTACCCACTGAGCCATCTCCCCAGCTACAGTACAGACACCGGTATGAATTTACAGATGGGTGAAGACCATGGGTTCTTACACACTGCAGCATGGGTACTCGTGGATTCCCCACGCTGATGACCCAGGAGGGGGTCAATAAATCTGAAGGGATTGGCTCATCCAGAATTCCACTTTATCTAGATGCTACAGGGAAGTGAGACCCAGTAGCCATTCTGAGGGTGGAGCTGTGACAGGAGGTGCTGGCTCTGAGTAGCTGTGTGGAGTTGAACCTGCAGGAATTTCAGAACAAGGGAGTGGGCCATCACACCCAGGAATGCCATGCCAGCTCTGTGATGCCGGGGCTGGGTGATGTGTGCTAGGGACATAATTTCTTCTCAGAAGGACTGATAACATCCACTATTGGCCTTCACAACAGTTCATATACTCAGAAGACTCCAGTCTGTCAACTTCACCCTAAAAGACAGCCACACACACTCGCTCCTGTTTCTCAAAGGCACCCATCTGGGCAGGAAGTTCGCCAGCTGTCAGATTCAAGGAAAAGCCCATTCTGGGCTCATATCTGGGCATCTGGCTAGAAGCTGGTCTCAGACACAGACAAGCTGCCGGAAGCCTCCCCTACAGAATAATCCACAAGTCCACACCCCCAGGTGAAGACCCCTACACAGCACCCCTGTGTCTCCCACTATCCTCAGAGTATGCACTGACCTGGGTTAGGGCCTGGGCCTTCCAGGCAGTGGGTCCTGGCATCCCAGCTTCCTGATCTCCCCATGATTAGTGACTAATCTTATTTTTCATTGTTCCCAAACCCATAAGTCAGTTACAGAGCAAATATTTACACAGCCTGTCATTTCCGATTGAACCGGGCCTCAACCGGGGCTCATGACAACCTTTGTTATGAGAAAGGATGGTTGATTTGGGGCAGATTTCGCAGGGCATCTGGCTTGATGCTGTCTTCCAAGTTCCTCCTTCCTCCCTTTGCCTGAAGAAAAAAGACAATTTCCAAGATGAATTGGTTCAGAGGTCTCTGCTCACTGTCTCCCTGGGGCTGGTGGGATGTGGCCAGGGTTCTGTCAACCCAATAAATGAGGGTCTCCCTAGAGAATTGACCAGGCTAGCTTTTTCACTCTCCTCCTGGCTTCGCTTTGGGGTCAGAGAGTGGAGCAGAGAGAGAGTCAACTGACTGATATCAGAAACTGGCTGAGGGGAGGGGCTGAGAAGATCAAACAGCATGACTTCCAGGCCCCCAGCTTTTGTGCCAATATATATATACACAAAGGCATTAGGTCATCTTCTTCATCTTTGAGATGGGACTTGTCTCGACATGAACAAGCACATGGTCAGAGAGACTATGCAACTCCACTGAGGTCACACAGCACAGAAGAGGCAGAGGCAGGATTTGAACCAGGTTCAGCCTGGATCCGAAGTGCTTTGTTCTAACATGTATCACAGCCACACTAGGATTTAGATTTGCTTGGAATTCCCGGCAAGGAAGGGCTCACAAGACTCAGACATTGCTCTAGGACAGCACCCAGGGTCAGCACTAACAGTTACCCTGCTGAGGGGTGAGCCAGCAAAGACCCTTCCCCACCCAAGCTGGAGGGCAACTGGAAAAACTTACTTGAGTTGGATGAATATTTTACCCTCTGTGCGCCACCATTTCCCAGCCTCTCCCCTTTCTCCTCAGGAAGAAAATTAATCTGGAGGTTGAGGAGATGGCTCAGTCAGAAAAGTGCTTTCTATGCATGAATTAGGAACTGAGTTCGAATCCCCAGCACCCATGTTTAAAAAAAAAAGTCAGGCATGAGCTGGGCAGTGGTGCACACCTTTAATCCCAGCTCTCAGTCAGCAGTCGCCAAGCAGACCTCTGAGTTCAAGGCCAGCCTGGACTACAGATTGAGTTTGAGGACAGACAGGGCTACACAGAAAAAAAACCCTGTCATGAACCACCTCCCCCTGCCCAAAATAAAACATCAGTCATGATGGCATGTGCTTGTGATCCCAATGTGGGAAAGGCAGAGACAGGAGCATCCCTGGCGTTTTATGGCCAGCCAATCTAGCTAAGCTGGTGAGCTGCAAGCCAATGAGAGAAACGGTCTCCAAACAACCAAGGTGAGTAACTCCTGGGATGACATTGACACGCGCGCGCTCGCGCGCACACACACACACACTCACACAGGCGCACGTGCACGCGCGCGCGCACACACACATGAATGCATCCTTACAAAGCTGAGTAGGTATGCCCACTGTGTCTAGACCAATGGCTATTATCTGGTAGTTCCGAGGGTTCCAGCCATCAGAGCCTACAAGGCAGAGAGCGGCTTCTCCCAGATACCAGAGGTTGGAGGCTCTCAGCACAAGCAGGGTTGTGGGTTGGACTCTGGGGCCATTCGCTTAATATCCACTAGGCTCAACTTCCCGCCCGTAAATTACAGGGTTCAGCGGCACAGATGGTCTCAAGAGCTCCATAGTTCCCAGCTCCCTCGGTCTGCGAGGCAGCCCTCGCTCCTCCATTCTTAGCACAGTGACCTTTGGCCCAATCAGGGTCCTTGCAGCTTTGAGCTCAAGGCTTCTTATTTACTGGGTGGGGTCCCCTCTGTGCCTCCCTGGCTGCCCCTGGATTATGTGGGGCAGATGAGTCTGTGTGAAGGATCACAGCAAGGGTGGGTGAGCATAGTCACTTGTGGCTGGCCTTCAGGGATTCCAAGAAGGCCTTGGCCTCTTTCTCCCTTGTGAGTTTAAAGAACTGGGGCCTATTAAGTGAGGCCTTTGGCATACACTCAGTGCATGTGGCCAGCAAGCTTACAAAGCCTGATCATTAGGGGTGAATTAGGATAAGGGGGTACGCCTATCGCTGAGGGCAACTGGACCCCTTCATCTACGGAAGTCTCCCTGCTCTGCCAGACATGCATGTTAAATATCAGAGCCCATAGTCTGTGTGCTGCTGCCCTGCAGGAGATGTTTGACTTAAGGCTACCTGGCATCCATCCCGCCCCATTTGGGGACTGTCACTCTCCTACGCAGGTCAATTGGAGATGCCACCCAGAGGACAACGGCCTCCTTGAGTCACTGAGTACCCCATCAGTCCCGCTCGAATCTCACCGAGGGACACAGATCTTGAGCCAGGACTCCATGATGGGAGGAAGTAAGCGTTTGAAGTTCCTTTGGTCCCGTGGTGGCTCGTCAACAGAACCTGACAGGTCACTCTGGCTAAGACAGCCTGGTGACCATCCTCTGCGAGACGGGGTCACAGCTTTCTAGACCATCCTGGGAGCTGGCCCACAACTGTCCAAACAGGCTCATACTCTGCCTGGGTGGCCAGCTTCTGCCATGTACATCCAAGAAACACCCCCCCACCCCACCCCACCCCGTCCCTCAGTCGTCACCAGGTAAAACTGTGTGAGCTCCCCTCCCCTTCTGTCCCCCTCCCCCTCTTCTTGTTCTTCCTTTCAATCCAATCAGCCTCCCCTTCTCCCCACCGGCTCCTTAGTTTTAGGGATAGAATCCAAGACCTCGTGCACAGTAGGCCCGTGCTCTGCTGCTGAGCCATGCCCCCTGCCCTGTGGTTCTTCATTCTAAACATCAGAGGCTCAAAGTTACCCTAAAGCCAGACTCTGTGCATCAAACCCAGCTCCTCAAACCTCTGGGGTGGGTCCCAGATGTCTGCATTCCAACAAGCCCTTTGGTGACCCGCCACGCTTCAGAGATGCTCTCTCTGGGGTCACTCCGCAGTGTGACGCTCACCTATGCCATCATCACCTACAGGGTAGAAGGCGCTGGTGTTCTAGAACAAAGTTCTGTGCAGAGGACAGTGTCTGCCCAGACTCTCCAGGAGCCAAGACTTCAGGACCTAAGTACTTGCTCAGCCGCTGAGGCTGAAGTGGCTGGAACAGTCCAGAAGGAAAGAAGAAATGGGACCCAAGCCCACCCTCTGAGATAGTCTCAAGAACACAGTCGCACAGCTAGGAGACCATCACAGTCATAAGTTTCAAGGGTTCAAGGGTCAGTCCCCTCCCCAGCAATGAGGTCATGCCAGATACAGCCCATGCGTCAGGTCCCCATTTCACCGAGTAGTAGGTGCCTTAATAATGGAAGATCTTAATTAAATATTATGCAACCATGTTGTAGAATATTACATGCTCGGGTAAGAAGAAAAGGGGCAGTTTGTCAGCAGACGTTAACAAACTTGTAAGGGTCCAGATAGCAAAGGTCACAGGCTTCCTGGGCTGCCTTGTCTCCATGGCAACTACTCAACTCGATAGTGCGGTTCAAAAGCAGTTACAGGCAATATGTAAATAAATAGTGTGTGTCATGTAACCTATCTAGTTCCTTCCAGTTGCTGTAACGAACACCCTGACCAGAGAAACTTAAGAGAAGAAAAGGTTTATCTGGCTTAAACTTCAGGTCACAGTCCATCATTGAAGGAGGTTAGAATGGGAACTCCAGCAGGAGAATCCTGAAGGCAGGCCTGCTCACTCTTCCACAAAGCATGACTGACAGGGATTCACTCACACCCAAGGAAGAGTGGTAGGAACCATGGAGGACCCAGCTTGCTGCCTGTCAATCAGGCTTATGCTTTGCTAGCTTTACACAGCTCAGGACCGATGCCTAGGGAATGGTGCCTCCCAGCTGGACCCTCCTCCACCAAATAACAATCAAGACAACCCCCCACAGACATGTCCACAGACCCATTTTGCCCAGGCAATTCTTCAATTGAGAGTCTCTCCCCTAAATAGTTCTAGGTGACAAGTGGACAATTACAGACAACCAGGACACCATAAAACGTTATGAGCCCCAATAAAACTTTATTGATTGGACAGACTTGGGCTAGATTTAGTCCATGAGCTAAGGTTTTATGGCTCCTGATCAAACAAACAGTTGTTTAAAAGCCCAAGGCATACTGATTTATAAAGAACAAAAATCCCCGACAACGTATATATGGGCTTTCATATACAAATAGTATTTAAACATAAATGTGTATAAACACATAAGTATCATGCTTAAATATTCCCTGCATGTTTGTATGATGTGTTTGAAGAACTTCAAATGTTTATGGTGAAGGAGAGAGGAGAATGAGGAGGATGGGAGAGCTTCCAACTTTGCTACAGGGGAGTATCTTTTGATGATAAGGCTCACTGCCTGCAGTACACATGCAAATGGGAAAGAAAGAAATGAGAAGGGAAGAGAGGAAAGAAGATGGAAGGAATAGAAGAGTGGAAGAAAGGAGGAGGGAAATAGATGGAAGAGAGTGGAGGGAAGAGGAAATGAAAGAAAAGAAAGGAAGGCAGCATCTCAATAAAACTTTATTTATAAATCCAGCTGTGGGGCCAGAATGGCTCATGAGCCGCACTGTCCTGACTCTGGTGCCAGACCATTAGCCTCATGAAGTGGGATCATGGTGGAATGGAATCATTGCTGTACTCCACATCCCAAAAGGCCTTACAACAGAGCTGAAGACCTTGCTCTACTCGTTGAGGCCTGAAGGAAACAGAGCCCATCCTGTTCACTAGAGAACTAAGACTTCAACCCTTATCCCGAGCCCTTGATGTATGCACGTATGAAGAGAGTCAGCTATGTGTTACTCATTTAAATGTCGGCAACTGATCGCTGCCAGCACACAGGTTAATTAAATGGCAGTAATCTTTTTTTTTTTTTTAAATCAATTCTCATTTTCACATTATCACATCAAAGGGTCTCGATCTGTGGCAGTTTACTGGCTTCAAATTGAAAACCCTGACGCTGGCTGATGGCGGCTTTGGCTCTGTCTAGAGACCCGTTCATTTCCCAGTTCTTGGCAGAAATAAAATCTGGTCCATAGTCAGGCAAGTGCCCAGATCGGATGTTGCCATCTCCAAGGAAACTGCGCCTCCAGAGGCCACAGGGAGCATCTGCAAGCTCCAGCAAACTCAAGAGTCTGATGAGAATCTGTGCACCTGCTCTGAGGGAGGGACTTCACTTGAGTGGGACCTGCTGCCTGTGGACGGCTCCGAGGGGCGCCTCTTGAAGAAATCAAGACCATGTGTAGGCGTCAGTAGGGAAAGGGGGAAGCAGAGCACACCAGTGGGTTTTAACGTATCCAGAAAGCCGCTGTGTGCTGGGACACTTTGCTCTGTGGTATCTTGGGAAGGAGGGGGGATCACCCGGCAGGTAGACAGAGGAGGACCTAAATTCAATCCAAGACTGGAGACCTTGGAGCTGCTCAACCTAAAGTCTTACTGCTGTGATAAGAGCCAGCGGCGTCCTGGACACTGGGTCCCAGTTCAGGCTCCTGGGGGAATGTTCTAGACCACGCCCCTTCCCTCCCACATATGCAAATGCACCTGGCCTCTGGCTCTGCAGCCTTCAGGGTCACTTCCAAATCATGTTTCTCCCTCGCCGAGTTGAATTGTGTATCAGTAAGCTTGGGCAGGTTGACGGACAGACGGCTGCCCACCGAAGGCCGTATCGGCGGCTGCTGGCACCGTCACAGTGTGTTGTAAAGGAGCCCCTCCAACCACACACTCTGAACTGCTGTGGCTGCCTTGGGCCCTCTTGACAGCATCCATCTCAGAATTCTTCAGCCTCACAAGGTCCAAGCCAGGCTGCAGCCACAATCGAAGTCTGCCACTGGGAATAAGAACAAGGCCCCGTTCATAGGAAGCCTGGGTGGGATGGGGGCTGCCCCAGGCAACCCTTCCTTACTTTATCTTCAACTTCTGAGTCCGGCAGGAAGTTTACTGCTAGGAAACAGAAGCATGGAAGATGGAAGACAGAGGCTGCTTGCCTGAGGCCAATGGAGGCAGCATCCTGCTCAGCCTTTGCTCTGACTCTGCTACTACCAAGTGGTTGGAGACTCGAGGAGGAGAGAGGTCACAAACGCAGGCCAAAAGAGAATAGAGGGCTGGGGCGAAGCTCAGGGAGAGAGCATTTGCCAGGGCCCTGGAGTCCATCCTCAGATTGGGAGGGAGGGAGGGAGGGAGGGAGGGAGGGAGGGAGGGAGGAAGAAGGGAGGGAAGTGGGGAGAGGGAGGGAGGGAGGGAGGGAGGAAGGGAGAGGGAGAGAGGGAGGGAGGGAGGAAGGGAGAGGGAGGGAGGAAGGGAGAGGGAGGAAGGGAGAGGGAGGGAGGAAGGGAGGGAGGAAGGGAGGGAGGAAGGGAGGGAGAAAGGGAGGGAGGGAGGGAGGAGGGGAAGGGAGGGAGAAGGGGAGAGGGAGGGGGAGAGAGGGAGAAAGGGAGGGAGGGATGAAGGGAAAAAAGGCAGGGGGTGAGGGAAAGGAAGCAGAGAGAGAATAATGAAAAATGGGGGAAAGACTTGGGAAATCCCTCCAGAGAGGATGGACACACAAACAACAATCAATGTGCACATGAAGGATGTCAACATTATGACTCACTAGGAAGTGTGAGAGAAAGCCACCAAGACATTCCACGGGCATCCAGGTGGCCGCACTTAGGAAGAGTAGTCCCTGGTGAGGATGTGGAGAAACGGCCCCCTCGCTCAGCACTGGTGGGAATGGGAAGAGGTGCCCTGCCGCGGAAGGGTTTGTGGTTGCTCCAAACGTTAGATATAGAATTGTAGACGCTCAGTCTTGTAAAAGGAGGACATCCTATCCCCGTGTGTGAAGGACCTAAGGACTTACATGGATGACTTCCAGGGGCTGTTGGGGGAGTTACGTTTTTTTTGCTACAGAGTTTACATCATGGAGGAAAAAGTTCTGGAGACGGATGGGCAATTGTACACGTAAATGTAGCAGATTTTGTATTTTGACTAATTTAGAACTTTTTTGTTAAAAAAAAAAATAATAGCGCTGTGGTGGCAAATAGGTTCCCACCCTTGAGTGGTAGAGAATGTAGACAGAAGAGGAGGAACCTTTGTGAACCGGAGTAAAAGAGACACTAGCAGAGTTAGGACAGCCACTGGGGCAAGCGGTGTCAAGGGGTGCTGCTCCTGCTCCTCGGGAAAAGTAAGCCGTATCTCCATGAGTCAACACCCACCGACGTGGTGAGGGGCCATCCACCGGCTGAGCAGAGACAGGCCTCCTCCACCCTCTCCGCAGCTGCTCGGTGCCCTCCGCCTAGCTGCCTGCTTTCCACCTGCTCGGAGCCAATTTAATTAGAAGTTCAAGGCTCCCCCAAGGCTCCAAAGCAAATGCCATGTTTATAAACCATGCACCAAGGAGCTGTAAGGCTCAGGCCACTGGCAAATGAGCACGAGGCCACCTGTCACCTGCCGCCCAGGGGAGGCTGCCATGTCCGGCCTGGGTTTGTGGGAGTTCTCGCTCCACTCATGATCAACACATTACCTGGATCATAAGGAAACCAGTGGATGGTGAACCCCAAGGGGAGTGGGGTTCATGGCCTAGGGGGTGCACGGTGGACACATTTTCCTAAGTCATTGTGGCGGTGATTGTCCTCGGGAGGCCCAAGCGGTCCTGGCAGTCGAGGAAAGCAGGGATGCAGAGGCAGTCAGACCAGGAACCCACTTTTTCTCTCTTTGGACCTATCTTCTGCAAGGGAATTTGGCCTCCATCTCCCACCATGTGGGTGGTGGTCCCCTGAGGTTGTGAGAAGTAGGAGTCAGCGTTTGGGACGAGGCACCAGTACAGCGCAGCCTTTGACTCAGTGGGCACCCAGCCCACATAGCTTTCCTGAGAAAGGGCTGGATTAGTCATATGGAATCAACCTCTATTGGGCCCTCTCGGCTCCGGTCGATCCTAGGATTCCCTGCACTGTCAACCAACACAGCCCCTCAGGCACCTGAGAACATCCAGCCCATCTTCTTGCCAGGGTTAGAGGATGTCCCCTTAAAACAGGAGCCAGGAAGTCACCTCAGTGAGCCCCAAACTTAGGCCAGGTGTGGTAGTACACACCTTTAATGCCAGTATAAAAAACAGCCTTGGGACTGGAGAGATGGTTCAGTGGTTAAGAGCACTGGCTGCTCTTGCAGAGGACCTAGGTTTGGCTCCCAGCACCCACATCAAGCAATTCACAGTTGTCTGTTAACTACAGTTCCAGGGCTTCAGATGTCTCTGGCCTCCTCAGGCACCTGCACTCACAGACAATGAAAGAACAACCCTCTGAAGTATTTGCATCTTTCTGTGTTGGGAGTTAGAGGAGCCTGGGAAGTCCTCCAGGGATCTATTGGACCATCCCCGAATATGACATTGAATTACTGCAGAATGTGGCCCTCCCTGAAATAGGGTCACTGCAGAATGATTGATTGAAGACGTGGACTCCCAGCCCCATGAGACAAGAGATGTTTGTGGTCTGGGCAGCAGGTAACAGCACATGAACACCTGTACGCTAGGCATTCACGAATCCCTGTGGACCATTCGACAGGCTGGCATCTGTATAGAGCTTCCCTGGTGCCCTCCCTGCCCATATGCTTAGTCTTATCAACACATTAGCTCATTTAATTCAACCAACAGCCTGAGGAACTTGTACAGTACACCTCGTGGCTAGGGTACCTTCCCCAAGGCCACAGAGCTGGTTGTGACCAGAGGATGTGACAGATAGACATACAAGCCACACAGAGACACACAGCTGAATATGAACACAAGACACCAGACCCCAGAGCCCACAGCCCTGACCCTTGGCCTTCCTCCCTTTTAAGGCACCCCATGAGATAGTGATAGGCACCACACACCTGCCCCTTCACCTAACCAGACCCTGACCCCAACTAATGACATGCAAATTTAATGCAAATTCAACACAACTCTCCATGGGCACCAAGTTGCCTTTCTTATTTATTTTTCCTGTGCAGAACAGCCTGGTTGTTATAGAAAAAAAAATAATAATGTTACTGAAAAATAATGATGCCTTCTCAATGAGCCGGAGACAGATCAAGCCGGCCCAGGCTGTAATTGCCTGCCTGGTGGCGCATGCACTTAGCTAGGTGAGGATGCTCTTAACTGCACTAAAGAAAACATTTATTCACAAGGAAGCTGAGTAATAAGGGGAGCATCCACTGAGTGAATGTCGTGTCTCTCGGATGAGGAAGAGTGGTTCATTCTGACTTCAGAAACAGCCTGGAACTGGGTTTGATACAATGCTCAACATCGAAGCCACCACAGGAAACAATGCTGAATAAATTATTCCAGCTAATAGTGGGGCGGGGGGGAGGAGAGAGAGTTCCCGGGTTGAGAAGATGGCTCAGTAAAGTGCCTGCCTTGCAAGCTTGAAGACCCAGGTTCAATCCCCAGAACCCACAAAGAAAAGCCAAGCAGAGTGCCAACAAGTATTTGCATCCCCAACAAGGAGAGTGAGCGGGTAAGACAGGAGGATCCCAGGGCTGGCTAGCCTGCTTAGCCTTTGTGACGGCTTCCAGGCCAATGACAGACCCTGTCTCAAAAACTAAAGTGGACAGTGCCCAAGGAACAACACCCGAGCTTGACCTCTGGACTCCACAAATGTGCACATGTAACTAGACACACATTTGCACACACACACTCATACCAGGTACACACACGAACACACTAATACACCATGTGCATGCACATATACACACAGGCACACACATGGACACAGACACACAGACACAGACACACACACAGACACACACACACACACACACACACACACACACAGGAACTCCCTTGGCCCTTTTGATTCCACATGCTTCTCACCCTCTCCACTCCTCAAGCCCAGCACAGGGATCTACTATCTCATCTCTTAGGGACCTGAATACACACCATCTTCTCTACCTACTCCACAAAAAGAGAAATTGTCTAAAAGCATGGGGTGGGGATGGCCAGCCTGTAAAGGGGCTTGACACCATGCCTGACAACCTGAGTTTGATCCCCACAGCCTACATGATGGAGAGAACCAACTCCCGAAGGTTGTCCTCTGGCTTCTACATGCACAGCATGACATTCGCATGTGCACACACAATACATAGACAGAAAGTTGGATGATGCAATGAGAATTTTGAAAGCATCAATGGGTTCACCCCATGCCTTTGCTAGTAACTCTCTGGTGACCCCCTAAGCATCACAAAATCAAGATCACCTTCTTCACCATTATCTTGAGGGGGGAATGGATTCCATATCTCTGACCAGAGCCACAAACACCCAAACCCATGACGTTACTTTCTCTGAATAAAGAGAGATGAGGCTTGTGTAACTCAGTTATGGATCTTGAGATGGACATATCCTCAATTATCCATTTGTTACCTAAACCAAGGATATGTGTCCTAAGACGAGAAAGGATGGGAGAGATCTGATGTACCAGAAGAGGTTGAGAGAGTAGGTGGGAAGCCACGCACAGAAAATGTAGGTAGACAGAATTAAAATCATGCCACCACAACCAAGGAGTGCCTAGTACCACTGTAAGTTGTCCTGGTATTATCTAAGGCAAAGGATAGCCCTCCCCAGAGCCTTTAGACACCTTGCTTAGACTTTTAGTGTCCAGAATGATAGGAGGAAAAGAAAAAGCTTACTGCTTGAAGACACCAAGTACGAGGACATTCATTACAGCAGCCACGTGACGCTCATACAGTCTACAGGAGCTCCATACTCTTTCTGTCTTTAATCACCCTGTTCTTCTTTACCCATCAAGTACAGCATGTTTCCCTGCCCCCTCCAGGACCTTTGCACATGCTGTTTACACCTTGGCTCCAGTTCTATCTCCAGTCCCCTCAGCAAGCCTTCACTGATGTCACAGATGATCCATGATCCCCTCCTGCAGACGTCCCCAACACCACGCATCTCTTTCCGGTGGCCTTTCCGCAGATCCCTATGGCAAAGCCATGAAAGTCTATGGTCTCCCCAATCAGAACCGCTCCACAAGGGTAGGATATATTTGTCTTCTTCACTCCTATGCCCAGAACTAATCAGTGGTGCCTACCACATAATAAACACCCAGATATTTCAACGACGGTGTGGAGGTGGGAGAGTAAGTGTCATTTACTGCAGCTCAAAAATAGACTCTCTGATCAGACGTCAAATAGACCCATCGAACCTAAAAAGGAAAAGGAGACAGGAAAAGGTCCCTGGGGTAGGCAGGCAATTGAGCCTGACTCATGGTCCCATTAACCACATCAAAGTGATTTCCAGAGCTGATGGGTAGTGTCAAATCAGGACTTCCTGACTTCCCAACTATACTGTACTAACAGAACCAACTTTCCTTCTACATTACACATCTGATCTTATAATGACCGTCCCCCTCACCATTAAAATGGGGTGCTGCCATAGTTGGCTTGAGCTGTCAACCTCACGAAACCCAGAGTCAATTGGGAAGAGAGGAAACCTCAAATGAAGAATTACTCTGATCAGATGGACCGTGATCACATCTATAGGGCATTTTTTCTTATTGCTGATCAATGTAGGAGGGTCCAGCTTGCTGTTGGAAGAGCCCTCTCGAGGCAGGTGATCCCGGGCTTTATAAGAAAGGCACCTGGGCTGGAGAGAGGGCTCAGTGGTTAAGAGCACCACCTGCTCTTCCAGAGGTCCTGAGTTCAATTCCCAGCAACCACATGGTGGCTCACAACCACTTGTAATGAGATCTGGCGCCCTCTTCTGGCCCGCAGGGAGACATGCAGGCTGAACACTGTATACATAATAAATAAATAAATCTTAAAAAAAAAAAAAAGGAAGGAAGGAAGGAAGGAAGGAAGGAAGGAAGGAAGGAAGGCAGGCACCTGAGCAGAGGAAGGGAGGAAGTTAGTGAGCGGCACTCCTCCGTGGTCTCTGCTTCAGTTCTTGCCTCCAGGTTCCTGCCTCGAGTTCCTGCCTTGGCTTCCCTCGGGGACGGACTGTGAGCTGTAACCTGAAATAAGCCACTCCTCCTCAGGTTGCTTCCTGACAGCATTTTTTCACGGCATCAAAAAGAAAACCAGACCGTCGTATCCAGCTACCAAGCCAGGGACAGCAAGCACATGCAGGAAGACAGATGTATTTCCAGGAGGGAAACCCCCTTCCTGGCCCTTGTGGTCTTGACCGGTCACCTGCACTGCCCAGCTCTGGTCCTCACACACTTGCTAATGCACTGGATCAGCTTTCTGGATTCTGATTGGCCCTCCTGGAAGACCCTGCTCCCTATCATCCACCTCATTAGTTGACCCTTAATTCTACCCCATCCACAAAGTCCCAGGACGTGGGCATCTCCAGGGGTGGCTGCTCCCCCAACCCGTCCCATGTCATACCTGCCATCTCTCTCATTAGCGTTCATTCCCAAAGCAGCTCCAGACCTTTGAACCCTATTTCCCAGCTCAAATTTCTGCCATAACAGACGTGTCCATTGCCAGCGGGAGACTTCAGAAGTGAAGTCTCGGTGTGGCTACGACAGCCAGATAGAAGGTAGGCAAGGCAACAGAGAAGTCAACACACAATAACCCAACCACAAGGAACAGACATCCTAATGGTCCAGCTAAACTCATCAGAATCAGAACTCACTACCTAACCTGGGAATCATGATCCAATGACAGCTGGAGGAGTCATGATTGGACTTGTGTTTTCCAGCTTTACACTGTCGATATTTGGAGACACTGAATCCTTGCTGGGGAATGGGGAGCCGTGCTGTGCATCCTACGATGTTGAATAACATCTCTGGTCTCTACCCACTCCCTGAACTGTGAACACCGAAACGGACTGTAGATCTGTTGATTGTCCCCTGGGAAGGGGCTAAACAATCAGGATTAAGAACCCTGGACTCTGAGAGACAAGGGTGCTAAGAGCACTTGATTGGAGCATCTCCATACCCAGGTGTCATCCGAAGAAGGAAGGGGGCAGATGGGGCCAGACATTGACCAGGGTGCTGACATACTGAATCACAGGCCAGAATCTAGGGAGATGAACAAGAGAAGAAAACACAGTCTGGCCTGACAGGTAATGAGGCCATTAGAATATGGCCTCTTGCTCCAAGCCATCAAATCATCATTTCTGTTTTGTTTAAAGGAGGAAAAAAATGACCAACATAAAAATTGGCAGGTGACATGGAAGGCCTCGGGGGCATCTGGATTTTATTATCCGCCTCTCATCTTTTATTTAACAAGGAGACAGAATTTCTGAGCACTTGGGTGGGGGGAGTGGTGGAATGTTCCTGTGCATTGTGAAGGGAAGCCTGGATCGGGGCTGGGCAGAAGGTTCTCCTTGGGTGAGTTATGTGGGCTGGGTGCCCTCAGACCCTGAGGCAGAGGGATTTGACCTTGGAGCACAGTGC
This sequence comes from Onychomys torridus, assembly GCF_903995425.1. NCBI lineage: Eukaryota > Metazoa > Chordata > Mammalia > Rodentia > Cricetidae > Onychomys > Onychomys torridus. The sequence continues at coordinate 35,182,464 of NC_050464.1, forward strand.
AGAAGCCAGGGATCTATGGTGATGTTAAAGGTTTGGAGAACTGGGTTGGAATCTAACTCAGCTGGGCTGTAGGGTGGGGATCTGAACCTTTAGGAAGTTCACTATCCTCCTCTCTATTCTGGTAATTGACCATGCCTGAGATTGTGAGGATTGGAGGAAAAAAATATAAAGCTTTTAGCTCAGGGGGAAATACTGAGCAGGGCTGGATAAGTCATCATCACCATTGTGCTGGGGGAGAAGGGTGTGTGTGTGTGTGTGTGTGTGTGTGTGTGTGTGTGTGTGTATGTTGTTCGTGGATGTGTGTTTTGAGGGGGTGCTCACATATGTGCAGGTGTATGCACGAGAGAGTAAAAGACCTATCCTGGCTAATTTTATGTTAACTTGACACAGTGGGAGTCATCTGAGAGGAGGAAGCCCCGATTAAGAAAATGCCTCCGTTAGACAATGATTGATGGGGGAGGGCCCAGCCCACAGTGGGTGGAGCCATCCCTGGGCTGGTGGTCCTGGGTTCCATAAGAAACCAGGCTGAGCAAGCCATGGGGAGCAAGCCAGTAAGCAGCACCCCTCCATGGCCTCTGCCTCAGCTCCTGCCTCCAGGTTCCTGCCCTGCGTGAGTTCCTGTCCTGACATCCTTCCATAATGAGGAGCTGTGATGTCGAAGTGTAAGCAGAATTAACCCCTTCTTCCCTGACTTGCTTTGGTCATGGTATTCCATGGCAGCAACAGAAACCCTGACTAAGATAAGGCCAGAGACCAATGCCAGTGTTGTTCCTCAGGAGCCAAGCACCTTCACCTTTAGACTTCTTAAACATGTGTATTAACCTGTGGGGGTGGGAGGATGCGCATCACAACACACATGTGGAGGTCAGAGGACAAACTGTAGAAGTCAGTTCTTTTCTCCTACCCTGTGGGTCCCAGGACCCAAACTCAGGACATAAGGATTGGTAGCAAGTCCCTTTACCAAATGAGCCGTCTCCCCGGCCCCAACCTTGTTTTCTGAGACAAGATCTCTCACTGGGACCTGGAGCTATTAGGCTAGGCTGGCTGTTGAGCCCTGGGGATCTGTCTGTCTCCACCTCCCCAGTGCTGGGATTACAGTCACGAGCCACCACACCTCCCTGTGCCAGTGGTATTGAATAAACACACTTTCTGCTCTCTGCCTAACACTGTATCACACCCCTCTAAGAGGCTTCCCCTATGGCAGCCTTCTTTCTGGGAACAATCTGAAACCGCTCCTGTCTCAGGACCTTGGCACACTGGTACCTCTGTCTGGAACAGTTTTAACTTTGTTCTCCCCTTGGCTAATGGCATAACAGCCTTCAGAGTGTGTCTTAAATATCACCTGATCAGATATACTCGCTCCAACTGTCCGATCCAAGATGGATCCTCCACACCCCCTCACTTCCCCTCAGGCCCTTGGTTTTGGTTTTCTTGCTTGCTCCTTACCATGATTGTATCACCTGTAGATCTATGTAAAAACTGTCGCTGCTTCACAGCTAGGGAGATGGCTCAGCCTTCAAAGTGCCAGCTTTGCAAGCACAGAAGCCTGAACTCAAAAATCTGCGGAGCCTACTTCTTGTAAAAACCTAGACATGGTGGTGAACTCCAGGGAAGCAGAAATAAATGAATTCTTAGGGGTCTCCAGTCAGCCAGCCTCACCTACTAGGTGAGCTCCAGGTCACTGAGAGGGCCCCCCAAAACTGTGGGCAGTGGCTAAGGAATGACACCCAAGATTGTCCTTGTACCTCCACTAACGTCTGTCTCACGCATGTTTACAGGAACCCGCACGCGTGCGCGCGCGCGCACACACACACACACACACACACACACACACACACACACACACGTCTGCCTGCACACCTATTGCTGCCGTCAGATTCAAAGTTCTAAGGAAACAAGGGTGGTATTACTCATCTACGTGTGGCTGCACGTGCAGGAGAGAGATGCCCTACCCCCTCACCCCACCTCCACTGCCCATCAACACCTGAGGCAGGATGGGAGAGTTGCCCTTGACTGCCACCAGCTGCAACACCCAGGAGAGCAGGCCCTGCACCTCTCCTGGGCAGCACAGAGCCAATCCCATTGGCAGAGCTGTGGATGAGCCAGCCCTGACATCAGTATGGGAAAACTGTCCCCATTACTCATCTGTCATGTGGTGGTATGGGTGGAAAAGAAATGCCCCTCCCCGCCCCCAGGAGCTGGCCCTGAGGTCCTAAGAGTGGGAGAGCTGGCCCTGCCCTTCATCAGCTGCAGCACTCGGGAGAGCGGCCCCCACCCACGCCTGGGCAACACAGTAGAGCTGGCTGGCCCTGATGGCATAGGCGTGGGAGAGCTGACCCCGAGGACATGAAAGCAGGAGAACTGGCCCCTCGTTGCTGCGAGGGGTGAACTAGCCAGAGCAAAGCAGGGGAGCTCACCCTGGTGGTGAGGACAAGGGAGAGCTGGCAGGCTGACCAACCCTGCAACTACCCAAGCCCAGAACCAGGATTATGTGTTGGCCATCTGTGACCTGCTGGAGCAGGTGAAGGGATCCTGCAAAAGCTGGATCCGGACCCAAAGCTGCAAGACCTCCACAACACAGGACAATAGCAGGATAACCAAGAGGAGCCCCAGTGAGGGCCCAGCATCCATAGTGCAGCAGAGACCAGAGGCCTCGAACCAGACCAATGATTCTTTGCAGTGCACACTCGCAAGTAAAGATATATGGAGAAGAGGGTTCACTGCGTGACTCACTGTGTCACACTACAGCTTCCATGAGGAGATGGGTTTTTCCTTCTCTCCTTTTTTTTCTTTTTTCTTCTCTTAAATTTAGTTTTATAGTGGGGGTCTTGCAATGGCAGAGGGTAGACACAAAGGGATGGGGAGATGAATGATGCATGCTGTGAAAGACGCATGGAATAAATAAAAATAAAGTTTAAAAAAAAAAAAAGAAGACAAGGGTAGGTGGCTGACAAGCTTACAATCGAAAGAATAAAATCACTGCTGGATGCAATGAAAGTAGCATCCAGGGTGCTAAGCAGAAGGTGAAGGGTGCCCAGAAAGGTCTCTCCAGTGTCTGAGATCAGTAGGACACAATTAGGAGGCATCAGCCACACAAGAAACTGTGCAACAATCCCAGCTCCAAGAACTCACTAACGACCACACAGCTGGAGTTCTCGGCGGCTCAGAGGGAGGAGCACAGCCACAGCCAGGCTGCCATCACAGTCACCCAGTGAAGGAGGTGTCACTGGCACAGACAGAGAGCTAACAATGGTGTCCCGAAGGTGGGCAGAGTAGAGGTCCCTGGGGGGGGGGGGGGGCGTGAGATTGACGGACTTTGCTTGCTGATTACTGAGTGTGCTGCTGTAGTTCATTTTTGTGGAGTCGGGGTGTGGAACAGTCAATGGCTCACACAGATCCCAAACTCGGGGACCGTGACAAGGCCTCTGGCTTTGTTATTGTTGTTTGAGACAGGGTCTCACTGTACAGCCCTGGCTAGTGTGAAACTTGCCATTTAGACCAGGCCAGCCTCAGACTCGGGAGAGATCCACCAGCCTCTGCCTCTCAAGCACTAGGATTAAATGGATGCACCACAGCCGGCTAACCTCTGGCACTGATATTCCCTGACGCCCCCTGTGGTTTCTCCCTCATCATCACCTCAAGCTCCCACAGAGATGCCCTGTGCTTTCTGCAGAATACGAAAGCAGCAGACCACCCCATGCTTAGGAACAGAGGATCCTCCGGATTCTGCGGCTGGGCTGTGTCTTGTGGAAATGACCCATGAAAGCTGTGTGCAGGGGACAGGTAGGGTGGGAAGTACCAAGCTCTGGCCTCTGACCTAGTTTTGTTTCTCTCGATGTGGTGAAACACCTGACCGAAGAATCAACTTGTGAGAGAGGGGTTCATTTTACCTTACAGTTTTAGTTTCTAGTTGTGACTTACATGAAGTGCCCCCCCCCCCACATGCCTGGCCACCTGCCTTCTAGCTATCCCAGCCCTTGACTTCTCAGCATCAGGGATTGTAATAAACCAACCAGATCAGCCCACTTGGAATGTGTGGGGGGTAGAGAAGGGCCAAAGATCCCCCCATTTTATCCTCTCCCCACTTTGTTCATCTGAGGAAGCATGGTGGGAGTGGGGTGGGTGAGGGGGGTGGTTCCCTTACTGACTGGGAGTCAGGGCCAGCCGGCAGCTGTCCCGACCAAAGCAGGGCTCATGAACGAGTCAGTCAGGGGAAGGGGTGGTTCAATGTTTGACTCTCACTGACCTGTTATCCATTTTGGAGCAGCAGGTAGAAAAGTTACATGAAGGGGGCAAAATAGAAGCCCATGCCATTCTCTGAAGAGAACTTTAGGTCATTAGTCACCGTCCCTCTCTCCTGTGTGACCCCTGGGCTGACTCCCCACAAGAGTGGAGGGGGTATCATAGAGAAACCCTGAGAACTCGGGGGTCAGAGTGGCAGACTCCAATACTCACTCACTCCATTCTTTCATCCCCATCTGTCTCTCCCCCCATACCTCCATCCCTCTATCTCTCCATCCACCCATCCCTCTCTCCATCCATCCCTTTATCATCTCTCCATCCATCCCTTTATCATCTCTCCATCCATCCCTTTATCATCTCTCCATCCACCCATCCCTCTCTCCATCCATCCCTTTATCATCTCTCCATCCACCCATCCCTCTCTCCATCCATCCCTTTATCATCTCTCCATCCATCCCTTTATCATCTCTCCATCCACCCATCCCTCTCTCCATCCATCCCTTTATCTCTCCATCCACCCATCCCTCTCTCCATCCATCCCTTTATCATCTCTCCATCCACCCATCCCTCTCTCCATCCATCCCTTTATCTCTCCATCCACCCATTCCTCTCTCCCTCCATTCCTTTATCTCTCCATTCCTCACACCTTTATCCCTCTATCCCTCCCTCCATCCATGCCCCTTGGTCCCTGGAGACTTGTAAAGAGAGAAAGATTCTCAGGGTCCTGGAAGAAGGAATGGGGGGGTAGGATGCTGTAAAGGACCACACTGCACCTGGCACTTAACTGATATGTCATTTCATCCTGACCAACCTCTCTGAAACAAGATTCCTCCTCTGAGAGGGTTAGTCACCTGCCCAAGGTCACACAGCAAGCAGAATGTAGTTCAAACATGGGACTTTGAATCAGCCTGCAGCTCTGAGGTCCCAGGCCTCTGATTCACACAGCCATTAGCACCCTATGCCCCTGTGTCATAGAGGCTCTCCATTGGAACAAATTTGCCCCCAGGAGAATACTGGGAAAAGTCCAGAAGGATAGTTGCTTGTAATAGCCAAGGATAGGGTTGCTGCTTGGCATCTAGTTGGCAGAGGCTGAGAAACACCCAGGACCCACCACAGAGTTATCCAGGCCGATACCCACAGTGCCCAGAAGCTGTAACCCACAGACTTTTCCAAGTCTCACCATCACCCTGCAAGATCTAGAAAATTATACCTTGGGTTCTGCTTTTCTTCCAAGCACCCTGGTGAAACTCACCTGGGAGTAAGCAGGTATTCAGGAGGCTGTCTCTCTGGGTTGTTCCTGCATTTAAAAACCTCATCTAAATTCATGCTCGCATCCCGGTTTCATGCCAGCCAGAGACAACATTCTCATTAAGGGCATGGTGGAAGCTTCTCTCCACTGAGAGCAATAAGAACCTGTGCTCCCTCACAGTAAGGCGCGGCTGTAATTAACAGTAATGAAACCCCCAAGCCGGCCCCCATGCTGGCACCAACCTCCATACTTCGGACTACTCCCTCCACCTCCCAGTCCCCTGCAAAGAAACATTCTGGAGACTCACCTCCCCCTTTCTCACTGCCCCAGAACAAAGCCCACAGGGGCAGGTAATGGAGCCCAGAGAAAGCTGTGGGCCATAGCACACAGCCCAGGTTCACTTCGGCAGGATGCTATGCCCTGGGTAAATCACTAAAGCAGACAGGAGCAGTGGACTCTCATGGCACCCCACAACTGTGTAAGGAAGCCTGCTGGTTTGGTTTTTTGTCAGCTTGGCACAAACTAGAGTCACCTGGAAGAGAGAACCTCAATTGAAGCATTGCCTCCATCAGATTGGCCTATGGGCATGTCTGTGGGGGCATTTTTTTAAATTAATGATTGATGTGAAAGGGCCCAGCCCATTGTGGGTGGTGTCATGCCTGGGCTGGTGGTTCTCAGTTCTATAAGAAAGCAGGCTGAGCAAGCCATGAGGAACAAGCCAGTAAGCAGCACCCCTCCATGGCTTCTGCATCAGCAGCTGCCTCCAGGTTCCTGCCCTGTTTGAGTTCCTATCTGACTTCCTTCATAGTGGACTCTAACCTATAAGCCAAATAAACCCTTTCCTTCCCAAGTTGATTTTGGTGTTTATTACAGAAATAGAAAGTAAATTAAGACATCATCTATCTTTCTGTTCATTCATCCATTCACCTTTCCATCCCAAACCCATTCGTCTTTCCATACACCCAGCAATCCATCATCCATCCATGCCTGTAGCAAAATACTCCAAACACTTGCTGGCAAATTTGATGCATCTAGCATTCAGGGTATTGAGGCAACCAAGTCTGTTGTGTGATATTTTGTTTGTGTTCCAACAAATAAAGCTTGCCTAGAGATCAGAGGGTGGAGCTAGGCACTAGTTAACCATAGAGGTCTGGAGGTCTGTACAGACAGGAGACAGGAAGTGATAAGGCTGGGTGGAGACAGGATCTTGGCTCTTTTGGGTCTGAGGATTTGTAGAGGTAAGAAGTCTCTGGTGGATGCTGCTCTGCTTCTCTGATCTTTCAGCCTTTACCCCAATATCTAACTCCTGGTTTTTATTGATTAATTAGGATCATGCTTCACAAGTCTCTTTCAGTACAGTCTTCATGGGAGCGCTGCCCTGTCCCAGGGCCTTTGCACACACATTCTCTTTCCCTGAGACATCCTCCCCATGCCTGTTACACACCTCCTCTTCCCATGACCCTTCCTCTGTCCCGAGCCTCAGCTCAACAGGACAGCCTTGAGCCTCTCTACTGGTCTCCATCTCAATGCCCCAGGAGGTCTGTTGCTGTAAATTCTGACACTGGAAATTACTTCCATTCTTTACACTGGAAGTTTTGTGTGCTGTCCATACAAAGACACAAGCTTTCGTGTTTCATCACGGCCTCAGCCCTCCACACATAATGGATGCTGAAGAAATAGCTACTGAAGGGAATGCATGAAGCAGAAACCCCCAGAAAAGTTAGTTCCAAAGGACGGACGGCCTCTGCAATGAACAGCTTAGACTGTACCATCCAATATGGCATCCCGCAGTCAGGCGTGGCCGGTAAGCCCCTTAAATGTAATGAGGCTCGAACAAGATGAGCTGTAGATTTCACTCTTACAGTCAAGGTTCTGAACGCTTTCAGTTGGGGGAAAATGCTGCCAGATACCTTAACTTTTGGTTAAAAATATTTGTGTATGTGTGTATGTACATATATGTACAGGTAGGTGCACACACATGTGCAGGTATCCATGGACGCCAGAAGAGCACCTCAGAGCCCCTGAAGCTACAGTTGTAGGTGGCTGTGAGTAGGTGAATACTGGGAACTGAACTTGTGTTCTCTGCAAGAATGGCAAATGCTAAGTCAGCCCCTTGTGTTCCTCAACTGTTTAAATTGACTACATGTTGTTATGATATTTGAGGAGCTATTCAGTGAATTAAAATAAAGAATTAAAACCAGTTCCACTGATTTCTTTGTAGTTCTCTAGCGCGACCATGAGAAAGCTCTGGACGACACACATGCGTTGTTCGCCTTGCCTGTCTCCTGAACAGAGGAGCTGCTCTACTCCCCTGAATCCCTCCGAATTAACCCTTTGACCTTGGCCCAGTCAATTAACCTCAAGGAGCCTCCGTTTCTCAGTGCAACAAGTTAATCTGAATACTTCTGACCTGCCAACCTCACAGGGCAGCGATTTAGCTAGATGAGTTAATAGATGTGCAGGTGGCTTGAGGCGAAACCCATACCAATCAAAGCTCGCTCTTCTCGCGCTCTCTCTCTCTCTCTCTCTCTCTCTCTCTCTCTCTCTCTCTCCCTCCCTCCCTCCCTCCTCTTCCCCCTCTCCCTCCCTTCCTCTATATATTGATTACTAAAAAGCCAAATATGATCCACCCTACAAATTCTATTTACATTCTTTGGAGTTTATGGCATTTCATCTCACCCTTGAGGCCTCTAAAACACACAGAGTACCTGAGACTCATTGGCTCTTTGGGTCAAGTCGAAACAGAAAGGTATAATGACACTGTTCACATGCACTCAAGCTGCACACATTTCTTCTAGATTCCTGGTGACAAATTTGGAAGGGATTTCCCCCCTCCCCAACCCCAGGACCAGAAAAAACAAAGGGGAAAGAAAGCAGAGAACTCACACAGCGAGTGTTCAAAATTATTGCTGTACCACTTAAGGTCAAAGAATAGCTCTCATCCCTGCTGCACAGCATCATGGGCAAGAAAGGACCTTGTAAGACTCTGTCCAAAATCAGCTCTGTCCTTTGCCTTTTTTAGCATTCTCAGAAGGATCCTACACATGATGCAGGCAGCAAGCTTGGGTGCACCTGAATGGGACATGTCTTTTTTCATTCCGATCTCCATTATAGACCTATACTTCTCAGATGTCTTTCAAACCAAATAACTCTTTCCAGCTTAGCTATAGGGTCTCTCTGCAGCGACAGTAGCATCCTGACATTCAACCTCCCCCAGAATTCTTTCTGGGCCCTATGCAGACTTTCTGAAGGAGGCTTGGGACTAGGGTCAAGGGCCAACTTTTGCAGGTCCTTTGCTGACATTTCCCAGGTGGAAATGGGCCTTCTGAACCTTTCCCAGGTGGAAAGGAGAGTTTTGTTGTAGGACATCTGAAGAGATTCAGGGCCATAGCTAGGTTAAACATTTATGAGGGTTCCAGGGCGATGGGCAGAAGCCTCAAAAACAAGCTTTAAATCAAACTGCTTAGTCAGGGAAGAGGCTGAAGGGGCAGATACCACCAAACAGCAGTGAGATGCCATAAACAACACAGTGGGTATGGTTTCCTTCTAAACTATTGGTAGAGCTCTTAAAGTGAGCTATTCTGGCTTTCTCTGGCCCCACGTAGGTTTTCCTCCCCTTGCTGGCTCCTGGACGTACTGCCCAGCTTCCTTCAGCTTTCCTGGCCTCTGCCCCTCACCGTCTGACTTCTGGAGTCAGTACTGGCAGCGAACTGCCACTTTCAAAGCTGGAGTCAGAGCAAGGCACGTCCATTGCCAGACTCTTCCAGTCACCTGGGATGCTGTGCGATCTATGGTCCTGCTAGACTTCAGAGATGGTCTTTAACATCCTCGTGATCTTGAGGGTAGTGCCAAAGCAAACACCATCTGACCACCTGACAGCCTCCCGTGAACTGGAGTCACATGCCACCTGCACCTCGAGGCAGCCCAACAGACACGGATGACCAAACGCTGATGTTTTGTTCATTATTGTGATGTAGACCAAACGCTGATGTTTTGTTCATTATTAAGACATAGATGACATGGGAGCTGGAGAGATGGCTCAGCAGTTAAGAGCCATCTGTTCTTCCTGGATGCTCTCCTGAAGGACTTCAGTTCAATTCCCAGAACCCACATGACAGCTCACAAGCATCTGTAAACTAAAGTCCAGGGGAACTGATGTCCTCTTCTGGCCTCTATGGGCACCAGGCGTGCAAATGGTACAGACATATTTGTAGACAAAACACCCATACATATAAAATAAAATAGGTACAGATGACGTGTCAGTTTGGGCTACCTAGAGCCCACCCACATGCCATTGTGTGGAGCAGGCAGATGTGTACATCTGGCTCAACAAACTTCTTTCATCCCCTGGATACAGTGATGCTTTCAAAGTTGTGCATGGGGCCCAAGATAACTTAGGAGCAGGACCTTCATGAGAACCTTCGAGAAAGCAGTTTCTCTTTCCATTAAGACCAGCAGTTTAGAACTACTCTGGAAGCAGGCTTAGGGAAGAAAGAAGCCACAATGAGAACACAGAGCCATTACTGAGCAAAAGGCTGACCCAGACCGAGTTTCTGTGACTTTAAACACCTAGCTCCTGAAGCCACCATCCCAGCGAACTTCCCAGTCTTTAAAGCCAAAGTAACTTGTGGTTTCATCAAGAAAAGGGGTCAATGGCAAGTGGAGTCTAAAAGGAATTTGCTTTTCCAACTTTCATTAAAATACTAACTCCACACAGATTAATGGTGTGGTGTCTGGAGGTGCCTCAAGGAGCTGATGCAAGGCTCACTAACTAGGTTACAGATTAAATGCAGACAATCTCTTCTAAAATCACTATGGAGGATTGTGGGAAAGGCACCTTCTTGGGGAGCCATGTTAGCAAACCCCACACTGGCCATTGTGGAGACAAGATCAAGACGGCTCAGCAAAGCTCAAATTCAGGTGAATCCCTCCAGGTGGGGTGATCTAGAGTGAGTTCCTTGGCCTGTCAATCAATGTGGCATTCAGTACCTTATTCCTTCTGTGCTTTACTAGTTAGCTTTCATTGCCAGCTTGATACAGCCTAGACACGCCTCCATTGAGGGACTGCACACATCAAGCCAGCCTGTAGGTGTGGTGTGTTGAGAGTGGGGTTGGGGTGGGGGTGAGTCTTGATGGTGAATTGATGTTTTGACCCAGGTCACTGTGGACCTCTATCTCTCTAGTTGGTTACTAGCATATTAGAGTAGACCTGGAATTGTTCCAGTTTATCAAGAGAAATTACAAATGTAGGCATTTTTCCATGTGTGAATTTTCTGTTTGTAAAAGAGGTTGCCCACAAATATGGATTAAAATCTTGCACAATCTAGACTATTTCCCTGCAGTCCTGATGTTAACTTGCAGGCTGTTAGTCTTGCAGAGCAAATCTAGAATTTTCCAACTCTTTCATGTCATTTTTCCCCCTTGAAGTCTACCCTAACAGAGACCACTGGGTCCACCCTCAGGCTACTGGCTGGGAATTCCAAGTTCTTTTTTGTAGGGGGATGGTGATCTTATATTATCATATCTGACAATAGCAATACTCTATTCAAAAACCCACATTCTAGTTTTCTTACTATTGCTATGATAAAAACACTCTAGCCAAAAACAACTCAGGTGAGAAAAAAGGTTTATTTGGCTAACATTTCCGGGTGCCAATCTACTCTAATATGCCAGTAACCAACTAGAGAGATAGAGTGCCCCCAACTTGAGGTGGGTTTGAATCACTCCACTGTACCCCACTCCTCACCATTCCCTAGTGTGACTCATTGCTCTGAACCCAAATGCCAACTACCACCATCTTCTCACACCAGGTAGATCCTTCTCATGCAGCAGAGTCTCCTGCCTACCAGCAAGAGGCCTTAGGAATCCCAGGGACTGCCACATGCACAAGCATTGGTTCTTTATGCAAACTTTCAACCAGCAGGAAGTGAAATATGATACTTCTCAAAGGTTCTTCTAACTCAGCCATATAAGATGATAACCCCAAACCAGGTTGACCAGATGTCTTGGAGCTTCCTCAGGCCGGGATGTCAAAAATTGGTACCATTTTCTGTTCCCAGTGTCTCTTTCCTATGAAAGGAATTCCCTGGCAACTTCTACTCCCCATCTTTACCCCTTAGTCACTCTTCTGTGGAGAAAGTGGGGCAGATTTGCAACTCAGTTTAGAATCTTCTAGAAAGACCAGAGTAGGTGGCGCTTGAGTTGTATCTCAGGAGGTAGAGTGCTTGCTGAGCTTACATAAACGCCTGGATTGGATCTTCAGCACTGTATAAACCTGGTGGTGGAGCATGCCTGAAATCCTAGTGCTCAATGTCATCCTCTGCATAGCTAGTTCAAGGCCAGCCTGAGATGTATGAGACCTTACAAGGGGAAGGGAAGGACCAGGAGGAGGAAGAAGGAAAAAGATGGAGGTATAAATCTTCTCCTTCCTTATTCTCTTTCAGAGCCAGGAAAGTTGCCTATTAGAAGCATTGGCCTGGAGCGGCATCGTGGGCAGATTAAACCTACTCAGCAAGGTCTGCCAGGGACATCATGACAGTCTAGCCAACCAAGGGGGAAGAAGGACAATTGCTTAAATATCCCTAACACCACAGAGGTCTCCAGTCCCACAGCTGCTGTCATCTTGGGGGCTCAGTAGCCTTTGTAAAAATGTAGTGGAAACTATGTGTGCTTTACCACCACCTCCACCACCACCAACAACAACAAAAACACCCCATCACCACCACCCCTACCTCCACCACCACCACTACCCACCAGCACCACCAACAACAACAGCACACCATCACCATCAACAACAACAATACCACCCCCACCACCCCCACCTCCACCACCACCACTGCCCCACCAACACCAACAAAAACAACAACACACCATCAATAACAACAATACCACCACTACCACTACCACCACCACCACTCCACACCATCACCACCACCACCACCACCACCACCACCACCACCACCACCACCACCTCCACCACCACCAACAACAACAACACCCAGCACCATTCTTTTCTTCCTGGCTCACAGTGCCCTTTCTCAGACTCCACATTACTTTTTAAATACTAAAAAGCAGTTATTTATAGGGACTCTGACTTTCTGAGGGCCCCAGATTCACAAAGTGAGCGTGCACCTATTCAAGGAGGGGCCTGCTATCCAGGGCAACTGGCACTCTGCTTCCTGAGTAGATATCTACCAAAATATGGCCACACCGCAACATCACTACCCACCAGGGATGAGAGAGATTTCAGGAGGGGTGAACACAGGCATCAGTGAGTGGGAGGCATTATCTGGACCAACAACATCACACTGCTTCCCCTAATGGTGTGTGTTGCCTTCCAAACAATAAAATTTTCAATGCACAGAAAATGTAAAATTTAGTTAAATCCAAATAAGATCTGTACCTTTATTAATATGTTTCAAATGTCCTGGTTTTGACAATGCACTGTGAGGTAAGAGCTTTTTGAGGGCTGAGGGAGGGGGACCTAGCTGAAAGGAACAAAGAAAATCCTCTGCTAAAACACTGTATGGATTCTTAAAGTGTTCCACAATAAGAGTCAATTGAAAAAAAAGCAGCCAGGCATGGTGCCACACCCTTCGTCTCAGCACTTGGAAGTTCTCTCTGGGTTCTAGACCCGCTTGGTCTATCTACATAGTGAGTTCCAGCCTGGCCAGGGCTGCATAGAGAGACCCTGTCCCAAAACAAATACAGACAACCCAAATAAACAAACCAAACACCAATAGGATACAGGCCTGGCAGCACCCTCACAGACTCCCAGATGTGGGGAGGCTGAGACCACGGAGCCACCCTGAGCTACATCGTAGGCCATCTCAAGCCAAAAGTTACAGAATCCTGATAAAGGTTCTTCAAGCTTATAAAAAATGACATTCCGCTGGGCAGTGGTGGCGCACGCCTTTAATCCCAGCACTTGGGAGGCAGAGGCAGGAGGATCTCTGTGAGTTTGAGGCCAGCCTGGGCTACAGAGTGAGTTCTAGGAAAGGTGCAAAGCTACACAGAGAAACCCTGTCTCGAAAAACCAAAAGAAAGAAAAAAAAGGAAAATGACATTCCTGTATCATCCCCATACTGTAGGACCAGGACTTGAAGAAATACCTAGGGAACCCCAAATCTGACTTTGTAGACTCTTGATGCTTTTTAAACTGTTTATTATCTATTCCATTCCAACTTTTACAGCATAATGCATTTGGGAGGGATGTGGGGGGACTAGAGTTTCATGTCGACCAAACCTGTCTTTGTTAGCTTTCTGTTGCTGTGATAAGGACCACAGACTAACGCAGCTTGTGGAGGACGGGGTTTATTCATCTTACACTTCCAGGTCACAGTGCACCACTGAGAGAAATCAGGGCAGGAATTCAAGGCAGGATCTTGGAGCAGAGAAGATGGACAAAAACTACTCACTGGCTCACTCCCAGGCTGACATAGCCCAGGCCGAGCTGTCCATGGATGGCAACACCCAGAGCAGGCTGGACCCTCCCACATCCACTAGCAATCAAAAACACCCCACAGTCATGCCGACAGGCCAAGGTGATGGGGGCAGTTCCCCAACTGAAGACTCCCTCAGACAATCCTGGGCTGTGTCAAGTGGGCAGCTGAAGCTAACCACGAGAAATAAGTAGTAACCCCTTAGGAGCCAGAATGTCAGAGGTATCAGAACATCACCAATTTCCCAGGCAAGTGTATAAGCTGGCGAATCATGACACCATGAACATCATCATCTCATTTAGTCCTGAAACACCAGGAGGCCTTTGTGGGCTTTGTCGCTCGTAGCTCATATCAAGTATCTCTCTGGATTTGGAGCAAAAGATTAGCCTTATTCATCCCCACCCCCACTACACCGACTCTGGGCTACTGGATGCTCCCGTGGTCTTGGAAGTGGAGACAGGACAGGCATCACCAGCCAGCTGCTCAAGAGTGTGCCAAGAACAGACAGGAGACATCAGGAGGGAGGACAGTGGGTTTTGTTCCTTCGGAGGGATAGCTGTTTGCAAGTGTTCAGTGCTGACTTGATGAGTATTCACTAGCCACGGAGAAGCACGACCCTTTCCTGCGGATTCCAGGAAGGCTGGGGGGGGGGGGCGCTGGAGTCGCAGGCAAGGGGAGGAATGAGGCTGAGCCCATTACTCAGCCAGGACATTCTTAGGGCAAGAGAGAAATGTAATGCTGAGTAATAAACAAACAAAATATCCTGCTAGTGAGGACAGACGTCTGGCTCTGGGGAGCGGGGAGGGCTTGCTGCCAACCCTGACAACAGGAGTTCAATCCCATCCCGAGACCCCATGTGGTGGAAGGAAAAGAACCGAGTTCTACAAGTTGTCCTCTGCCCTCCACATGCACCCTGTGGCAAATGTCCCCCACCCCAAACCCTACAGACAGACAGACAGACAGATGATAGATAGACAGTTGATAGATAGATAGATAGATAGATAGATAGATAGATAGACAGATGGGTGGGTGGATGGATGGATGGATGGATGGAATTTTACATTTAAAACAAGGCTATGTAAGCAAGTCATTCAGTCCAAGAGAGAAACAAATTCCCCCTCTCTCTAAAGCTTTCTTTAATAGCTCATGTCCTCTTTTCAGTAATAAATTTTTTTTATTCTTAAAAAAACTCTAGAAACAATGCATGCAGAAATATAAAAACTACCAAAATCTAAAAACATCTATCCTATGACAACAGTATTGACCGACGTCAACACCCTTGTTTTGACAGTGTGCTGCAGCTGTGTGAGTGTAGCTGTTATGGAGTGTGCTAGTTGACTTAGTCAACTCCACACTAATCTAGACCTCTCTGGAAAGAGGTCATCTCACTTAAAGAATTGACTCCATCAGATTGGCCCATAGGGCATGTTCTTGATTAATAATTAATGGGGGAGGGCCCAGACCACTGTGGCTGGTGCCACCCTGGACAGGTGGCCCTGAGCTGAACAAGCCAGGGGGAGCAAGCCAGTGAGCAGCATTCCTCCGTGGCCTCTGCTTCAGCTCTGGCCCTGACGCACCTTGATGACACACTGTGACATGGATGTGTGAGCCAAATAAACTCCTTTCCCCCAGAGTTATTTTTGGTCAGAGTGTTTTCTCACAGTAATAGGAAGGAATGTAGGATTAAGAGATAAACCTACATTCAACCCAAACCCACAGAAAGTCTCCCAAGATCAGGGAGGAGGGGAGAAGGAGAGGTGGAGGGGAGAAGGAGAGGTGGAGGGCAGGATGAGAGGTGGATGGGAGGATGAGAGGTGGAGGGGAGGGTGAGAGGTGGAGGGGAGAATGAGGAGAGGTGGTGGATGAAGAGACAACAAGCCAGGGAGGAGCAGTGTGGTCTCGCCACACAAGTGTGCAGACAGATGGACTGACACATGGACAAACAGACCCTTGTAGGATAGCCACATGTGTATGGCTGATTCACATGAGCCCCTATGCCTTGACTTTTATCTTATGCAAAATTAAAGTGAGCTTGCTTAACCATAAACCCACCACAAAAGCTGAAACTATAAAGCATCTAGAAGAAAATGGAGACTGTCTTGACAATGTTGAGCTTGGCTGGCTTCTTAAGAAACAGAAGGTGCCATGTATGAGAGAAAAGGACTCATGCATCAGAATCCATTGGAATGCACGCTTCAGCTATTTTTGAGAGAGAATTATCCAGAAGAAAGTGGTCGAGAGAGATAACAATTGGGAAAAAATATCTGTAGCTCTGATATAGGACCAACATAACTTAAACATATAGGCAAAAGGTTGTATGGGTGACTCACATTATGACAGCAAGGTATGAGCCAGTGAGATGGTCAGAGGCACCAAGCTTGACAACTAGAGTTCCATGTCTGGGAACCACATGGCAGGAAGAGAAAACTGGCTCCCACAAAGCTACCCTCTGACCTGCCCAGGAGTGCTATGGCCGGTGTGCACATATGTGTACATACACACACATATTTGTGAGGTAGGGGCATTCGTAGAAAGATGTCTGGCAGTTTTAGCCACTGGAAAGATGGAGCCTGAAACACAGAAAAGAGGGGCTGATGGTACCACAGAACTAAGAGGTGGTAGGATATCTCCCTATCTCAGCTCTTCCCAGTACCATCTGTACCACTGTATGATGCTCTTGCCGGCCTCTTTGCTCAGCATCCAGACATCACACATCGGTCCCCCTCCCCACCCCCACTTGTAACAAGCAAAACTGTCCTCCAGCCTTCCCAAGTGCTCTCTAGGGACAAAACTGCCCCATCATGGGAAGAGCCAAGATAGACAGCCACTGGCTTCCTTCATGGGCTGGTGAGGTTTGCCAAATGTACAAGCTGCTTAGAGGGCAGCTGGGGATTTACACATAAAGCTAAACACACACACACACACACACACACACACACACACACACTCAGGAGGACTTCAGAGTGCCTCTCACGGGGTTTTAACCAAGAGACACCAATATACATCCTCCACACAAGGAAACTCAGATGAGAATATTGACAGCACACTTGGATGCGTTTGAAGAAGCCCCAACCTGTAAACACTCTAAGTAAAGGTTCACTGATGGGAACAGAGTGAGTAAAACTGTGTCCAAGGAGCTGAGGAGACAGCTCAGTGGGTAAAGTGTTTGCCCAACAAGCATGAGGAGCTGAATTGGATCCCTAGCACCCATGGAAAAGTCCTAGTGCAAGGCCCAGGTCCTAGTGAGAGACCATGCCTCAAAGAAACACTGGTGGAGAGCCACTGTAGAAGATACTCAACAACAACCTGGCCTCCATATCCATGTGCAGACACAGACACACAGACACACACACACACACAGACACACACACACACACACACACACACACACACACACACACACACGAGAGAGACAGACAGACAGACAGACAGACACAGACACACAGAGAGAGACAGAGAGAAAGACAGAGAGACAGAGACAGACAGAGACAGACAGAGACAGACACTGATATTCCAACCCCCTGTACCCATGAATGTGACCTTATTTGGCAAGTTCAGGTCTTTGTAGGTGTGGGACATGTTAAGATGAGGTGAAGCTGGATTCGAGTGGGCTTGCTCTCACTGCCGGAGTCTTTTTGACTGAAGAGCCTACTGACTTCATGAAGAAAGGAGCTGGCTTTGAACAGCACGGCTCCGTGCCAGTCAACGCCAAGGAGTGCCTGAAGCCACCACAATCACAAAGAGACAAGAAAGGATTCTGTCTAGAAGCTTCGGGGGCTCACAGCTCCGCTGACACTTTGATTTTGGCTTTCTAGCCTGGAGCCCTGTAAGTCAACAAACCGCCGCTGTCTGTGAGGTTTTTTTTTTTTTTTCCTGTGGCCCAGGAAACAGACACGCTGAGAACCGGTAAACTGCTGTCTGATCAGCAATGAACTGTGAGTTGCTCGTACTCAGTGGAAAGACCCCATGCCACACAGAGGTGAATCTCAGGGGCAGCATGCTGAGGGAAAGATGCTTCATAAAAGAAGGGAGAGACATCAGAGCACATGGAGTTCATGGCTCCATTTATAGAGTCCAGGAAGAAATCTAAGCCATGTGATACGAATCAGAACAGTTGATGCTTTCAGGGTGGGCATGATGGTTGGAGAGAGGCATGAAAGAACTTTCTGGAGTGGGTAAGATGCGTTCCTTATTTTGTTTGGTGTGATGGGTGCCTGTATCAAACTCACTTAACCTAGGGCTAGGGAGATGCTCGGTGAGTAAGAGTAAGGACATGAGTTCAAATCCTCAGCCCCCACATACGCAGTCTGGCACGGCTGTATGTGCCTGGAGCTCCAGCACTGGGGTGGAGACAGAGGGATCCAGAGAGTGATAGAGGAAGTCTCTGCAAATCGTGATGTAACTTAAATGTGCGCACACACAAGTATGTACCCACACACTCATGTGTGCCCCACAAACCCGAACTCACTCAACTTAAGATCTGTGGCTTTTAAAAAGAACTCTTGGTAGAGTTGATTGCATTTATTTATTTATTTACTATTTACTTACTTATTGTGTATGCATGCGAGAGTGGGGTACAGGCCATGGGGGGCTTGCGGAGGTCAGAGGACAACCTGTGGGAGTCAGTTCTCTCCTTCCACCACGTGGGTCTCCCAAGATTCAAACTCGGCTCCTCGGACTTGGAGGCAATCACCTTACTCACTGAGCCATCTGACCAGCCCTATGGTCTGTTTGTTTGGTTGGTTTTTGTTTTGTTTTGTTTTTTTTATAAAAATGGAACCTCACTTTTCAAAACTGTAAAATAAAGAAGTTGAAGAGCAGGGAAAATGGGGACATGTGTCCCTCTTCCATAAGAACGGGGGAGAGAAAAGGGTAACAGCGTAACTATGGGGAAGGACCCACAGGCAAAGGCACCTGCTACTTAGCCCCACCACTGAAACCACCAGAGAGTTTTGCCATTTTAACACACGGCGCTTGCCATGGTTAAGCAAATCCGTAAATTCTTCACTGGAGGCCAAATTTGCCAGGCTGCTCACAGTAAATTGGCCCCAGGCAGATACCCCAGCTGCAGTCCATCACAACCTGGAATGGGACATTAACTTCTGAGAGGCCCCTGTGGCTCACAGAGCCCCTAGCTTCCTCACGCATCAGGAAGAATCTTGAAAACCTAAGTGGGCAGCCGAGAGTAAGTCGGAACAGTGCTCTGGCATGAGCATCCTGTGAGATCAGCCAAGCATGGCTAATGGCTTTGGAGACCCTTGGCGCGCCATCTATACTCAGCTCACATTTTATGTGATGCTCCTGGCTGGGATCTGAGCAGGTTACACACAAGACCCGGAAGGGCTCAGCAGGGCAGTGGTAGCCTTACGTCTCCAGGTCGCCTCCCCCAACCCCCTCCCACGGCCCAGCCATGGCAAGCCACTACAGCAAGTGTGCAGGACAGACAGAACTACAAAGTGCTCTTCACCCCAGCTCTCGGTGCAGTAACTATCTCACGGAAGATATGGAGACAGCACACACATGTTAGGAATGGGTACTCCATGTGGGACATGCTAGTTTCTTTTGGTGACATGTAGCCAGCAGCCCAACTTCAAAGTGTTGCTGGGGCAGGGGGTGTACTCAGCAATAAGCATAGAATGGTTTCTCAAAAATAAATAGATAGATAGATAGATAGATAGATAGATAGATAGATAGATAGATAGATAAGACACCAGCATGACACCATTTTTAACAGCAGCAAATATAGTCTGTAACCTTTCTGGTATCCACAGCCCAACACTAAGGGCAATATAACCTTCCTTCCCCAGAATCCATTGACTGCAAGCTCCTCTTACCCACACATGTGTTGTGGCATCAGCAGAGAAAGTCACCTTGGTTGCATTAGAACAGTGGTTGCCTAAGACACCGGTGTTAAAAGTGTTCTCACTCTCAACTACCAAAAAAAGAAAGAAAAATAAAAGAAGAAGAGGAGCCCTAGATTTGTTGGAAGGAATGTGTGGTGTTAGTTTTACATGTTAACTTGCCACAAAACAGAATCCCCTGAGAAGGAAACATCAACTGAAGAACTGTCTAGATCATGTTGGTCTGTGGACATGTCTGTGAGGGAATGTCTTAATTGTCGATGGATGTGGGAGGACCCAGCCCACCGTGGGCAGCGCCATTCCCTAGGCGGACATAAGGAAGCAGTCAAGCAGGCAGCATGGGTGTGTTCCTTTTTCTCTGCTCTTGACTGTGGATGTGTCAGGACTGGCCGCCTGAGTTCCTGCCTTGACTTGCTCGCAATGACCACTGGGACCTGGCACTGTAAGCCAAATAAACCTTTTCCTTCCCCATGTTACCTTTTGCCAGGGTGTCACAGTCACAGAAATGAAACTAGAAGAGAACAATAAGGAATGTTTTCAGGGACTGGCTCCCATGTTACCCCATCCTGCAGGATGCAGACTAGAAAGAAACTGACGGATGCCATTGACAGGCACTGAGGGAACTAAGAAATGAGGCCCCATTGTCCAACGGGTTTTCTTATTCATTCTATGCTGGGAGCCTGGGGAAAACATTCACTCACTCACTCATTCATCTATTAAACAGTTTCTGAGCCCTTATTTATGGACTCCAAGCTATGTTGAAGGATTTGATTTTCTGTGCAAGGAGACAAGGACCTTCACTTAAAAAGAGGTGGTTGCCTCTCACAGGGTGATGCAGGGTGATGCCAGAACACATGGGGAGAGTTGCTGTAAACACTAGCTACTTCTGACATCAACTGTTTGTTCTCTGATGCTAGAGTGTGCAGGGTAGGGCTGGCCTCCTGTAAGGGAAACCACAGCCACACACAAGGCTGCCTTCCCAATGTGCAGAAGATGGTCCCAAGAAAACGCTGCTTCCTGAAAGTCATTGATTGGCCAGCCCTGTAGAAAAAGCTTCCAGGAGACTGGCCATGGCAGAGCAGGACCTGTCTGGAGGTACAGAGGACTGTTTAAAGGAGTTTCTTTTTCCTCTATTAATTTGAGTTAATAAATACCTCCAGCCTGTGGGGGGTAGGGCTCCTCACTAGCAACCAGAATTTTTCCGGCCACACTTAGTTTAAATGGCACAGCCCCAAGCCGCCCATCAGGAGCTGTCGCTGGCCATCGGAGGTGACGTGGATGGGGAGCTGTCTGGTACCAGAAGAGGACCTGAGGCTTCTTTCCCTGCCAGCAGCCCCCAGAAGCAGATGGCAGTGCCTCCCATTGACTTCCGCCCCACCTCGCCACCAGAACCACACACTGTATGGTGTCCTGGGAAGCTTGGGGCACTCCTGCAAGAATTAATTAATGACAAAGAGGAAGGAAAGCATTTGGAGCAGCTGGACCAAAGCCTTGAGGTCAAAATGTAGTACAGCTAAAAGCTTACATGACCCGTGATAGCCCTGCTTACAGAAAACCCTTCCAGAAGGTTCTCTCCTGACAGCCTCAGACTAAACCTGGGCTGTTACTTAACCCTCTGGTCATCTATAGCTCTAGCTCTAGCTCTGTCTCTCTCTCCTTCTCCCCCACCCCCACACGGGTCATTTCCCAAAGCAGCCCTAGCTCCAGGCATTTCTACCTCCCACTCTCCTGCTGGGATATATACCCTCTTCTCTTGACCTGATCAACTTTCCTCTCAGATTAGGCATAGACAAGCTTCGAGCCAAAGGGCCAATCTGGCCCACCACCACTGGTTCTTATCAATAAAACTTTATTGGAACATGCCCACAACCATCATTTGCATACTGTCCATGGCTGCTCTAGTTCCCAATGGAAATAGAATTCCACTGAGTGAATTGGAATGACCCCAGCAAAGACCAGAGGGATGCAGAAAGCCCGATGCATTTACCCCCCTGGCTCCTCACAGAACTGCTTGCTGGCCCCCATTCCCCATGTTAGAGGGCAGTTCTCCAGGAGGCTGTTACTGGCTCCCAAAAAAATGTCTTACTTGAGCATCGTCTGGGTTTGTTTTGTCTTCCTGTCTACTCCTCCCACATCAGCCCTTCTCCACTGAATTGGAACTGGTGACTTCACGGTCTCATCTGGATCGTGATCTTCATAAGAAGAAGTTTAGGTGACTGGGGGAGATGCCTCAGTGGTCTGAGCTTGATCATCAGCACCCATGTCAACAGCTGGGTGGCAGCATGCATTTGCAACCCCAGTGATGGGGGAAGTCACTGGCCAATCAGTGTAGCCAGATTCCGTGGGAGAATCACCCAGGCACTCAAGCATGTGTGACATGTGCATGTTTGTAGGAGAGAGCCCCAAGCAGAGTGCTGCCTTCTGTGATGATTGTGAACTTGACAGGCAGGATGACCTAGGAGGCACACCACTGAGCAGGTCTGTGAGCCAGTTTCTAGACTGGGTTAGCTAAGGTGGAAAAACCAGTTTTAAATGTGGGTGGCGCCACCTTGTAGACTAGTGTCATGGACCGAATAAACGTGAGACTGTGGGCCGAGTGCTGGCCTTCATCTCTCTCTGCTTCCTAAGTTAGGACCAGCTGCCTCGGGCTCCTGCTGCCATGGTGACGCCACAGTGATGGACCGTACCCCTTCAAACTGTGAGCCAAAGCAACTCCTTCCTTCCCCGTCTGGTGTACAGCTTCCGTCTGGGGTACACAAGCACTGATCTCAGGACACACCCAGAACTGTCGTCTGGTCCAGAACGTGCATCTGAGTACCCATCATGAAGATGATCTTCCCTGTGTTGTGGCTGCCTTGTTTCTGGGAGCTGAGACCACACCCTTGACTCAGGGTAGCGTCACCACCATGGCCTCCAGTTTCCAGTTTCTGCATATATTTGGGGGGCCTCAGCGGTCCCGAGATCCAGTCCCATCTGCCTCAATGTGACTGTTCCACCCTAACTACTATCAGTCACCCACTATCTTAAATCAAAGTCCCCAGCAGCTGCCCCTCCATGACTCAGAGTGCCATCTGGGAGCCAGGCACAGTGGCAGAGCTGGCCTTGGGAGGAATTCTGATGCCTTCCATCTATTATACTAAAAGGCTCATTTCAAAGCCTATTAAATAGGTCGAAGAGCCAGACAGGGAGCAGAGCCTCTCTCCCAGCAATGGCTCGATGCTCCAGAGTGAACAAATTTGGGGCTTTTAATTTGGCAAGCAAGAGACATTTCCTCCCAGAAGGCTGGTACCACTGGCTAAGCACAGAGGGGGATGGAGAAGAAAAACTCAACCTGATTACCACAGAACAAGATAAAAAGAAGTCATAAATTCTACCGATAAACGAAGACCTCGGGGCTGCCTCCACTTACTTGTATACTGTTGAGCTGCTATCTCTCAGAGTCTCGGTCCAGAGACTCATCTTCAAGCCACATAGACCCCCCTGAGCCACTAATGGCTTGGCAGTCCCTGGGTTCATGTAAGCAGCAGGGCCGAGGTCAGAGGATCAACGTGTGGGTGGTTCCATAGGCAATCCCAGCACCATAATCACACAGGGTACCCTCAAGTGGAAGCACAAAGACTTAGGTGGAAGAATGGTGTGTGTGTGTGTGTGTGTGTGTGTGTGTGTGTGTGTGTGTGTGTGTGTGTGCATTTGTGTGTGTGCATGCATGTGTGTGCAGTTCATGTGTATGTGCACGTGTGAGTGTGTGCAGGTTAATAGGTGATAGTAAGTGATGATAAGTGTCCCACTCAGCCTTACTCCTTTGATACAGGTCCCTCACTGATCCTGGAGCTAGCCCAGAAGCCAGCAAGCCCTAGCCATCTGCCCATCTCCATTGCCCACAGCACTAGGGTTCCGGGTGCAGTAGTCATGCCCCACCTTTGTGTGGGTGCTGGGATCAGAGCTCAGGTCCTAGTGCCTCTGCAGCAAGTCCAGACCCACTGACCCATCTCCTCAGCCCTGGCTTTGATGTTTTGAGACACAGCCTCCCTTTGTAGCTCAGGCTGACCTTGAGCTCACTGTGTAACATGGGCATCCTCCAGCTACCAGCAATCTTTCTGCCTCAGCATCCTGAATGCCGAGATCACAGGTGTGCACCAGCATACCCATCAATAAATACACCCAAACAGTTTAGTTCCTGCCTGCTCCTGAGTTCTTCCTAACCTGAGGCTCACATTCTAAGGCCAAGGAAGGACTAACCATCCCTTCCCAACAGAGTTAAAGCCTTGAGGTTGTGATGGCTAATAAGGATTGTCAACTTGGCCAGACCTGGACTCACCTGGAACAGGGGCCTCCACACAGCCTGCTGAGAGGTTCCCTAGCTTAGGTTCATGGAGGTTGGCAGACCACTCTAAGTATGGTGGTACCAATCCATGGGTCACTATTCTGGATTACATAAGGAGGAGAAAGCAAGCTGAACCCAGGCATCCATCTCTCTTTCTCTCTGCTGACTGAATGACTGACACAATGTGTCACCCCAGAACAATCCTGCCATCTTCTCCAGTCCCTCCAAGTCTAATATTTCCTCCTGGGTTGTTTCCAGTTCTCATTTCTGTTGGGTATATTCATTGTAGCACTGTGTTATATAGGGACACTTCATACTCCTGTCCATTGTATCTTAACTGTTTCTTTTTAGTTTAAAATATATTTATTGTTTATTTATTTATTTGTTGGGGGTGGCTTGTATGTCAGAGGACAGCCTATGAGAGTTAGTTCTCTCCTTCCACCATGTGGGTCCCCAAGGATTAAACTCGGGTCCTCGGGCTTGGTGGCAGACACCTTCATTAGCTCAGCCAGCTCACCAGTTTCTTTAAGTTGACTTTTTATAAAACCTCATTGTAAGTACCAAATACCACCTGATGATACCACTAGATGTCATCCCTGTTTTTTTCTGATAATGTTAAAATATTAAATAATTTTAAGTATTAAATTAT
The DNA here is from genome assembly GCF_903995425.1 of Onychomys torridus. NCBI lineage: Eukaryota > Metazoa > Chordata > Mammalia > Rodentia > Cricetidae > Onychomys > Onychomys torridus. The sequence continues at coordinate 35,207,230 of NC_050464.1, forward strand.
CTCATGTGGCTCTTAAATCCTCCCATAATTGTTTAGGCCCTGCAGTGTGTAAGTCTAAATCATGATCCCATAATAGGCAAGCACCCTGTCTCTCCTCCAGGGATATAAATCACAGTGATATAAACTCAAGTTCCAGCAAATACAGGGACACACCTCCATGCTCAACCCTCAATGTCCTGAGGCAAGGAGATCCATGATCTCAGATCCAGACGTAGTTAAGAACCCAAATCAAAAACTAACCAGAGCTAGAGAGACAGCTTAGCAGGTAAGAGAGAGCTCTTGCTGAGCAAGCATGATGACCTGAGTTAAAATCCCCAGCATTCACATTTTAATAAAAAGACAGATGTGGCAGTATATACCCCTAACCCCAGCACTGATGGGGGAAGGTACAGGAGGAGACGAGAAGATCTCTGGGGCTTGCTGGTTGCAGCCCAGCTCCAGGCGTTGGATGAGACCCTGCCTCATAGGAATAAGAAGAACATAGGAATAGAGAACACTCAATGTTCACTTCTTGTCTCCACACGCATGCCCAGGTAAGTGTACCACACACACATGCACACTCTCACACACACACATTAATATACTGCACACTCACACACACATGCATGCCACACAAGCACACTCACTATACACACTCACACACACAAGCACACTTACACACATGCACACACACTGACACACACACAGACTTGCATGCACATAAATGATTAAAAAAAAAAACCTCTCCTTTTCCATTTCTACAAAAGGAAGTGACATGTGGGTCTTTAGATCCACATTCCATTGCCCCACAACTTGACTAAATGCTATTCTAGGGGGACAGGGATCCCCAAAGCTGAGAAGCAACAAATGTGTAAAGGAGGGGAGTAGAGGGCATGGTTGAGGCCTGACACTGGTCTCCAGAGTATGAGCTGCTGGAGTTACACCGCCTATAGAGACTATAGGGTCTGCACGGGAGGCATCAATCAACCACTGAACAAAACGACTCTTTGAAAGAACCCTGTGCTGAGCACAGACCCCTCCTTCCTGCAGATGTTATTGAACAACCCAGTATAGCAACCACACACACTGTAGTAGGTTTTGTAACTAACCACAAGCTGATTTCATGTCTTGGAATCTTATGTAAATGCAATGAGTTTTTTACAAGTCACTGAGCATCTGGGATGTTCGACTGTCCCAAATCTAAGACTCCTTGAGCATTTCACATGACACCACGGGTATGATCGATCCTTCAGGGCATGCAAACTTGGTTTCATAAGCAAACTTATTTAAAATGTAGTATAAAGGGCTGGGATGATGGCTAAGTCTGTAACATATTTGCTTTGCAAGCATGAGGACCTGAGTTCAATCCCCAGAAGCTATGTAAAAAAAGCAAAGAAATACAACCAGGCATGGTGCTGTATGCTGGTAGCTGTGGGGTATGGGAGGTGCAGAGGCAGGTGGATCCCTGAAGCTCACTGACCAGGGACTGATTTGGTGAGCTCCAGGACAGAAAAAGACCCTGCCTCGAAGATGTAGATGACACCTGAGGAACCACACCAGGGTTGTCTGTCCTATACACACACACACACACACACACACACACACACACACACACACACACACACACACACACACACACACACACGCATATATTCACACTAAATAAATGAAGTATAAGGTTACCTTCATTCAAGCTGTGTGTTTAAGGTGCATATAAGATACGAAAGGATTTCATTTTTAGACTTGAGTCCTCCGAGAGATCTCACTGCGCACACGAGACTCTGAAAAATTCAAAGTCTGAACCACCACCTACCTCGTCCCTCCCCTCTGCGGATGCAAACATCCCAGACACAAGACATTCAGCCCATGCTGACTGGCTCTCCTATTGGCTGTGAGAATCTGTCGGCTACAACACACAGAGTGTCAGGCACACCTCACACTCAGTAACTGTTGGATTGAACCAATGACACGTGTCCCCATGGTCACAGGTTCTAGGTAGAAGACTCCACACTGCGATAACTGGTTACACACAAGGCTGGTGGGTGTCACCAAACCCTCGGCACATGCTACCTATAGAAGGGGACAAAATCACAGCCAGCTGGAGCCTGGCATGAGCGTCTCCATGACTTCCACCTCAAACTTAACTTCCTGTGGCTCCAAGATAAAAGCAGGGTTCTAACCCAGCTGAAGGAGCCTGGGTAGCAATCTGCAACTACCCAGAGGGAGATATGGTAGAACGCTTGCCTGGCACGGCCAAGTCCCTGGGTCCAGATCGTCACATCAGGAGGCAAAAAGCGCAGCTACATGGCCACCCACGGCCACCCTGTCTGCACGTGCCTGCTCAGTCAGAGACCAGGGTGACAGCCACAGATCTGTGTCTCTCTCTACTTCCAAATCTGATTCTCATATTCATTCACCTGACAGTATTAATTTCACGCCTGAATACCATGTCTTGTTTCCTCAGAGTCCAATCCGGGGCCTGGGATTGAGAAAGGGGCATTTATCAACACTGAAGGGCAAGCGGAGGACTCAGAACTTCCTATACAGAGCAATAACAAGGCTCAGCCAACAGTCTCCGCAGAAGCCTCTGGGAAGTGACAACTAGATGGGATGCGTGTTCCGAATCTCTGAATCCTAAGCCTCGTCGTGAAAGACACCGGTGATTGGAAACCACTAAGAAATTCTGCGGCATGGTGTTTGTCTGCCATGGGAGAGGCCCTGGGATTGATCCCCGGAGCTTTTGGGTGAAGAAATGAGAGAAAGAAAGGAAGATGGAGAAGAGAAGGAGAAGGAAGAAAAAAGGGAAGGATGGAGAGAAGACTGGAGGGAAGGAGGGGTAAAGAGAGGACTTGGGGGAGGGAGGGAGGAAGGAAGACAGGAGGGAGAGAGGGATAGAGAGGAGGGAAGGAGGGAGGGAGGACCAGAGGGGAGGAGGGATGAATGGAGAGAGGGAGAGAGGGAGGGAGGGAGGAAGACAGGAGGGAGAGAGGGAGGGATGGGGGAGGGAGGGAGAGAGGGAGGGAGGGAGGAAGACAGGAGGGAGAGAGGGATGGAGAGGAGGGAAGGAGGGATGGAGGGAGGATCAGAGGGGAGGAGGGATGAATGGAGAGAGGGAGAGAGGGAGGGAGGGAGGGAAGAAGGGATGGAGAGAGGACCGGAGGGGAAGAGGAATGAATGGAGAGAGGGAGAGAGGGAGGGAGGGAGGGAAGGGAGCAGGGAGGAGGGAGGACCGAAGGGGAGGAGGATGAAGAGCACCAAAGCGGCTGGGTGCTGAGGAAGGAGTGGCTTTGATATGTCAGACAAAGTCAAGGTCTCCTGGAGAGAAGTAGCCTTGAAAACACAGAAGGACAGTCTCCAATGTACAGATAAAGCCCCATAGGTTACGGCTACGGAGATGGCTCAGCAGTTAAGAGCACTGGCTGCTCTTCCAAAAGACCTAGGTTCAATTCCCAGCACCTACATGTTGGCTCACAAGCATCTGTAACAGGGTCTGATGCCCTCTTCTGGCATAAAGGCATATGTGCAGAAAGAGCACTCATGTACATAAAATAAATAAATACATCTTATTTTTTAAAGTGCCATGGGTCTCCTGGGGCCCCCATCCCTAGACAAAGAACTACAGATAACTGAGGCATGCTGGGAAGAGCACACCAATCGGTTATCCAATACCAAATGCTCAGCTCTGAAAACTTACACATACAGGTAACATTGTATGGACTCAGCAGGCTATACTTATATATTTAGGAATATATACATATCTTTTTAAAGAGATAGACACCATGAACTTAGGATAGAGCAAGGCGGGTGAGGGGTGCATGGGAGGATTGGAAGGCAAAAATGCTGTAATTATATTTTAAGTTCAAAAACTAAAAAATATTTCTTAAGAAATGCCATAGGTCCAGACACTCTGCAGGCTGGTAAGTGAGAGTCACTTCAAAGTCCATACAGGGATGGTGAGAGGCAGACCCCAGTCCCCGCCCCACTGTCCTCGGTAATTTCACCACCAGCCTCCCTGGGACACTCTCCCACCTCCTCACCTCAGGTCTCCAGGCCCCGGCCTCTATAGATCTCATTAAACCACAAACATCAACTCTAATTCTGATGAGAAAAGCCTCTTTCGTTTGCTTCAACATCTGAGAGACCAAGTGATTTTTGTCTCCAAGGCTGGGTTCCCAGCTGCTGGAACAGCCTTCATCCAGTCGCCCTCTCCTCTCTACAGCACCTCAGAAGGGAGACAACCTCTCTACCAGGGCTTAAGACAAACCACAGCCAAGACCAGATGGAAGCTGTGTTTATAGATAAAGTTTTATTGGCGCATGGCCACGCACATTTGCTTACCTGCTGTGGACAGGCTGTTCTGGTTGCTGGGCAATGACAATACAAACCCATGTGGCTGGCACAGCCAAAAAATATTTGCTCTGTTTACTGCCTGGTCCTTCACAGTTTGTGAACCCCTGGATGACAGGACCCTAACTCTCTTGTTTGTGGCAAAATGAACTTAACATGAAAATTAACAACGTGACGCAATTTTTAATGTAACCTCAAAGGCATTAGCTTCCCGCATTATGTAAATAACACCACCAACCATCACCAGAGAATTTCCTCATCCCATATTCTGTACCCATTGAATATTGCCCCCCCACCCCAGTTCTCTCTCCCTAACTCCAGCGGACCACCATTCTACTTCCTGTCTACAGACTCGACTGTTATATCATAGCAGATATCAGAACTGACCCCCCCCTAACTGCTGAATACTATTCCCCTGTGTGCAGAGGACCTGCTTCACTTCCTCACACACCTGCTGTGTGGCACTCAGGTGGTCTCAGCCTTTTAGAGGTCATAAGTGATGTCACTCCTTGCCTAATTCTTTGGTGTAGTCTCTTTTATGTGCCCAGCCCCCACATCCACATGGGGCCTTCTGCCCACTCCCCTGACTTCCTCCTGGATGTCAAAGACCTGATAAAGAACAAAGAATTACCTTAACAACCACACTTTACATTGACGCTATGTTGGAATGATAATTATTTTTGGTAGAGTCATATAGCTTCCTATTTAAAACCTGCTTTAATATGCCTACTGGCTATCATGTAACTTTTACCTATTTCTGGGGCCAGCAGGAGGGTGACCCTGCAGGGGCCAGCTCCCTTCTGCCTCTATCCAAAGGATAAGGATTTCTGACTCAGTGGGCCATACCCAACCCTGCCATTGTTGCCCAAAGTACTCACAGACAACACTGACAGGATGGCTTGGCTGTGTCCCAGCGAGTCTTATCTACTAAAATGGGCCACAGCTTAAATTTAGCCCCAAGCTGTGAAATGCCCTACCAACCCTCAGAAATATTAAAGACCATCCTGTAAAGAGTAATCGCCAGCTCCAGAAAATTCCTCCCAACCTACTTTCCCAGAACACACAGAGCAAAGCCACCTTCCTTTAACTAGACCCACAGACACACCACTGTTTGTTTCCAGCTTCCTCAGAGGAGCAGCTCCCGGGGTTCAGCCACCCCAGAGCACCCACTGACCCTACTCACTTGGGTGTGTTGGCCTCGTCTACACGATTCCCAAGCTGGAACTCGTGGGATTTGCTCCTGTGCAGCGCTGTGAAGCCGGGAATCAGATGGATAAGTTTCCGAGAGGAGGGTGGTGGCGTCCCTGGAGGTTTCAGCTTGTTTTTCCTCCTCATGGGTGGTGTGCCAGGAGGGGTCACGGTGGTGACGATATTCGGGGTGCGAGGTGGGGTGCGGACTACGTGCCGCTGCCGGGGAGAGGGGGGCAGTGAGCGGTGGCCTGATTCCAGGGGTGGCGGCGGGCACAAGCTCTGGTAGGCATCCACGGTGAGTCTGTCCACGTGGGTGTACACAGGAGTCCCAGGCGTAGGGCTGGCGTGACAAAAGGGCTGGATACATTTGGACTGGACCCTGGGGCTCTGGGAGAGGTGGGTGCGGATCCACGGGCTGGACTCCGGGGGGCACACAGGGTTGCTGTCCTGCCCTGGCTCCGTGGTGGGCCACTGGATGATCCAGTCTTGTTTGGAGAGATTCCCACCTGGGTAGGAGCAAAGGAACAGAGAGAGACACAGGTAAGGAAAAGGCAAAGGGGTGGGCCTGCTGTGGACAGAGATCCACCATCCACTCTTCACCACGTATGTGTCTCATCATGCATATCTGACGTCACAGCAGGTCAGTCCTTACATCACATGGACAAACAGATGCAGGTAAGCCTGGGCAGAGATCCGCCACCCTCACCTTACCATATGTGCATCACACCATGAGCATCTTACATCATCACAGCAGGTTACACTCAGCACAATGTATCATGTGCACCTTTACACAATCTGCACACCCTTTCACACGCAGGTTACATCATATGTACACAATGCAGTATGCAGCACACATCCTCTGCACCCAATGTAACATACAGGTCACATTATATGTGCCTTACAGCACACACAGGTCACCTCATGGGTCCAGTGTACCACATTGCATCAAATGCACCTTCCAACATATGCACCCTACACAATGTGCATGCTCTGGCACCTGCACATTAAGTAAATGATACACATGTTGCCTCCTTGCACCTCAGGTCACACACACCTCATGCTATGTGCACACACACCTCCTGCACACCTCATGCTGTGTATCTATCATCTTGATGTACCTCACACTTGTGTTGACCACCTTGTGTGTGGCTCACATTATGATGCATAACACACACCTCATGTTGTCTGCACGCACTTCATGCCATGTGTACTGCATCATACATACCTCATAGCATAAGCACATGCCATCATAGGGACTTCACACCACATACATGATCTATGGTAGACATGCTGCACCACATACACCACATCATATACACATCAGACCATAACACATTAAAGCATACACATGTCACATCCCATGCACCTTACTCCAGACACACACTGTCCCTAAGTACATGATAGCACAGGCATGTTTCATCAGATGCACATAGACCTCATGTTCACTATGCCAGATGCTCATTATACCACACGCACATCAGTTCACACATGTGCTACATCGCAAACACATTGATAACATCCTATCACACCACTTGGCCCTCACAAACAAAACCGAAATCTCCCTGCTTTCTCCTCACTTAGCAGCCTCGCCTTCCACACCCCGAAGACTTCACAAAGCAAAGCAGTCAGTCCCTGCCTTTTATGGGTCCTGACATCCAACCATGTCAGGGTGCTCTAAAAGATTGCCAAGGGTGATGTGTGCCTATTGTCTTAGTCAGGGTTTCTGTTGCTGTGAAGAGACACCATGACCACGGCAACTCTTACAAAGGAAAACATTTGATTGGGCTGGCTTACAGTTTCAGAGGTTTAGTCCATTATCATCATGGTGGAACATGGCAGTGGGCAGGCAGACATGGTGCTGGAGAAGAAGCTGACAGTTCTACATAGTGTGTAGGCAACAGGAAGTGAGCTGAACTAGGCCCAGTGTGAGCATAGGAGACCTCCAAGCCCGCCCCCATGGTGACACATTTCCTCCAGCAAGGCCACACCTCCTAATAGTGCCACACCCTATGAGCTTTTGGGGGGCCAATGACATCCAAGCTACCCACCTATGGAACAATCTTAATACCTGACTCCAACTTGGACCCAGACTTGATGGACAAGCAGATAAGTTTCTGGAGGCCTTTCACGTGGTTACAGGGAAAGAAACTGTGTGATAGTTGCTGATGGTGAGCGGCTAACAGATGGTCCGCACAAACCATAGATACAACATTGCTGCATGAAGGAGCTGAGGACCCACACACAGAGCTCAGGTGGGTCTCCAGGGATTACAACTGGACTAATGTTAAAGGGCTCACTCTGACTCCATTTCCCCAGCCTTACAGAGAACAACTCTTTTAGACATGATTGGCAGATGCCAGAGGTTGGGGGGGGGGAGTTTGAGGTGATGGGAGGAAGGTGGCTATAAAATAGCAACACAAGATATGTCATTCATTATTTTGACAGTGGTGTAGACATGGGACATTATACAGAACCAAATGCATACTCACACACACACCTCAAACACACATGCGTGCATGCACACAATGCTGGACACATCTGGGCAAGATCACTGAACTGCACCCATATCGGTACCCTGGTTGTTCATCTATAATCATTTATCAAGATGTGACCATTAACAGAATCTGAGGGAAGCCTTTCAGATACCCCCTGTGACCTTCTCTTACAACTGTATGTGGCTCTACAAGTACCCAGCGAAAATCTTCAGTCATCCCCAGTGACACAGCCAGTCCCTGTCCCAGACCACCAAAACCAAAGCAAGCAGTTCGGTTAAGAAACTGGAGGGCTAGGCAAGTGTTCTACCACTGAGCGAAATCCCCAACCTAAATGGCGCACACCTTTAATCCCAGCACTTGGAAGGCAGAGCCAAGTGGATCTTTGTGAGTTCGAGGCCAGCCTGGTCTCCAAAGCGAGTTCCAGGAAAGGCACAAAGCTACACAGAGAAACCATGTCTCGAAAAAAAAACCACAAAAAAAACAAAAAGAAAGAAAAGAAAAGAAAGAAAGAAAGAAACTGGAGGGCTTAGGATGAGACTCAGGGGTAGTGCTCTTGCCTAGGAAGTTTGAGGTCCTGGTTTGATACCCAGCACCATGAAAAAAGGAAGGAGGAAGGAAGGAAGGAAGGAACGGAGGGAGGGAGGAAGGGAGAGAGGGAGGGAGGGAGGGAGGGAGGAAGGAAGGACAGATGGAGTCAGAGGAAAGAGGGGAGCGGAGGAGGCTTCCTCAGGATGTGATTAAGGAATGCCTTGTTGTGGAATAATCTTTTTGTGCACTGTGAAGATGTGTCATTCTGATTGGTTTAATGAAAAGTTGAATGACCAATAGCGAGGCAGGATTTCCAGGCCCAGAAAAAGATGGGAAGAGGAAAAGCGGGGACGCCAGGAGACGCAGAGCAAGCATCATGGGCAATAGTGAGTAATGGTAACCAAGCCACTAAAAGAATATAGATTAAAAGATATGGGTTAATTTAAGTTATAAGAGCTAGCTAGAAGCAAGCCTAAGTTATCAGCCGAGCTTTCATAATTAGTAAGTTTCTATGTCATTATTTGGAGCTAATGGTCCCAACAAAAAGTCCGATTACAATGCCCCCTGAGGAGGCCACATGTCAGCTGGTAAGAACAAGAAGGGTCACCATGCCAACAGTGAAGAATGGTGCCTCAGGCTGAGGGACCAGTGGGGACAGAAGTCTGGGAGCAGGGTGCTGCGGGCCACAGGAATATATCATAAGAACTCAGCTGGTTATGGCAAAGTCACTACCTGGAGGGATCAGAGAATTCCTCCAGAGGAAGCCAAATCCCAAGGAGTTTTTGGTGTTACTTGGCTTGTTATATATCAGCTATCTTCTGTCATGAAAATCATGTGTGCCTTCATAGTTTTCCCAATTGACTTTTCCCCTAGTAGGGCTAAGTGTGGACTGATCACTCTCTGGACATACACATTCCAGGAATTTGGAGAACAGCCTCAGGAAAGGCTTTCTCTGGAATCAGATATCTCCCTTTCAAGGACTACAGGAAACACCACCCAGGTGGGCTCCCAACTTCCAAAGATAACAGTGATAACAGCCCCCATGTGAGTCTCCTGACTTAAGGTAAATTCCACAAGGAGACACTGCCCAAGTGGGCACCTAACTTTCCCCACATACAAATCTCCTGACTTAAATTCCACAAAGGGACACCGCCTAGGTCAGGTGGACATTAAACAATAGCTTTACACGATTTAGTTTGGACCCTCCCTTCTTATACCAGGACTTCCAGGGCATGGGTTGGAGAAGAGAGAAGAGAATGGAAGAACTAGATGGGTAAGAACTGGAGAGGAACAAACCAAGATGGGGAAGAACTAGATTGAAGGGCTAGAAGAGAGTACTAGAGGAACATGATGGAAGATGAGGAAGAGCCAGCTGGGGAAGTCCTAGCTGGGTAAGAACAAGCTGAAAAGGCCCTAGGTGAGGCAGAATTAAGAAGATAATTAAGATAAAACTTAGATAAGTGTAGAGAGAAATCAGGCAAGAAAGGAGCTAGGCACGAGAACAGAACTGAAGCTGTGTAGATAGGATGTTATGCCAGAGGAATTAAAGCAAGTGGACTACAGAGCTCGGTGTGCTGAGATTCTATTTCCTGAAAATAGTCCTCGCCGTTAGCAGTTCTCCCTCCTGAGCCCCTGGGATGTATAATATTAAGGCTGGTCCCTCTAATATTATACAAGAGCAGGGAGAGCTGGTTTGTTATTTCGTTGCCGAGTTTTTAAATCTTCCAGAAGTTTGTCAAAAAGAACAGAGCCAGTTTCAAAGGCAACTCACAGTAATGGACGTGGATTGGGTTCTCGGATAAATGCTGCATTGAACAAATGTAAAGATCCACTCATGGGCTGACCTTTCCCCTCGATTGCCACGTGGACAGCCTAATACAGAGCAGATTGGAAGACACAGATCCTCGGGGAGTGATATGCGGCCTGGCTTCAACCTCAGGGCAGAGCTGTAAGAAGAGAAAGGGCCCAGCAATGCCACAGGTTGGCCTCTTTACCCCAAAACCCTATTTGCAAATAAAGTCCCTGCAGCTGGAATTGAGCTGAGCTCACTCTGGATAAGGTCATCCCTAATCAGCCATAGCTGTTTGAAGAGGAGAGGGGACAAGCTTGGTGGCAGGAGGCTGAGGCAGAAAGATCACAAGCCTGGTCTCCACAGCAAATTCCAGGCCACCTGGGCTACACACTGTCACCTTGTCCCAATATAGAGAGGACACAGAGGCAGAGTGACGTTGGAGGGAGAGCCTAGTGGGATGCAGCAACAAGCCAAGGGAGGCGAGGATGGTAACAGCCACCCACCAGATCCAGGGGAGGGAGAGGCAGGGATCAGACCCCCAGAGAGGTTGGAGCCTAAGCTTTGTTGCTTGACTCCAAACTCTGGGGTCTGTAAGACTTGTGAGAGTGTGCCAATGTGCTGCTCTGTTATAGCACCCACATCCCTAGCAAGCCCCATGTGTGCTAAACACTGAGGAGGAGTTATCAAAACTGATATATATAACCAAGTGTGGTAACACACACCTTTAATCCCAGCACAGAGGCAGGCAAGATCTCTGTGAGTTCCAGGCCAGTCGGGGCTACACATAGATATATAGGCCTTGTCTCAAAAATGAACAAACAAACTCTGACTCACACTGTCTATCTGGAACCCCACTGAGGAGGACCAGGAGTTCAAGGTCATTCTTGGCTACGTGGCAAATTTGAAGCCAACCTGAACTACCCATGTTCCTGTCTTAAACAAACAGGGGTGAGAGCTGGTGTGGAAAGACAAATGAATGGTCAAAACAGGATACTGCTGTTAGGAAGGACACACAGTTCCCAGCACCCACATGGGAGGCTCACAACCATCTGTAACTCCAGCCCCAAGGGGACCTGACGCCCTCTTCTGGCCTCTGAGGGCACCTGTACTCACGTGTACATCCCACACAGACAAATACATAGTTTAAAAAATAACAAATAGGAAGGAAAAGAACGTTTGGGAGATGGTGGCTGGCCTCAGGGTCTCAGAGTGAGGGGATCAGTTGTTCTGTCTTCCTGGAAGGCGGGGTCTATTTAATCATAGATGGGTGTCAGGACTTGATTGAAATCCCTCAGTAGATGGAGACCAATGCCTTCACAGAGTATCCTGCTGCTGGGTGGGAACCCAATGCTTCCCAAGACCCACTGTTCCTCCAAAGACAGAAGACAGACACTCCACTGGGTTCAGGGAGTCGTCCTCTTGAAGTATTTCTTCACAGTTAAAAAGATAAGAAGGAAGGAAGCCCACCACCCCAGCACATTCTCATCCCAGGCAAATCTGCTTCCTCTCCACACCCGAAGGCTCAAAAATCAGAAGTTCGGGGACCCAAGAAGTACACAGTCTTATTTCATTACCCAAACTGCTCAGCCAGCAGAGTCAGCTCCAAAGCAGGAGGCTTCAGAAGCGCCTCGATGATGGGTTGTATGCTATCAGAACCCCCACACACACACTTTTGATCCTCTTTTTAATAAAGTCTAGAGGGAAAGAAGGTAATTTTTCATTTTAAATAGGGAAGGTGTGGTGGCATGGGCTCCGAGTTATTAATCGTCACCCTAGCCTCCTGTCATTCGTTTCTGGAAAAATCGTTTTATTTCAAGTCTTGAGATGGGCGGAGAGAAGGGAATAGATTTTAAAAAATGAAAGGTCTAAGGACTGATTAAAGGCATTTCAAGGCATAGGGTGTTTTTTTTTTTCTTTTTTTCTTTTGACATTCTCTGATGAGGCTGGAGAAATAAAAAGCCATTCGAGAGAGAGAAAATGATTTCAGAAAGTCTAGGCAAGTGTCTGACTGCTTTGTCCCGGTCCATTGAAACCATATAAACAGGCAAATGCATGGCTTAGAAGTTGTCTGGATTTCAGAGCCAGCGTCACACACACCTCAGCCCTTCAGAGGCAGCTGGGAAGGGGTGGACCCTACCCTCACCATTCCAGGATTGCCAAATGGGGCTCTGAAGTCCCCTGCATATTTCCAAGTGCTTGCTGTTTAAATCATTCTAACTTTCGGGGGGGGGGGCGGAGGAGGGGAGCAGGATCTGTAGTTACGGCTTGAAGATGTTTTTCCAGACTCACAGTAAGTTAAAGAATAGAGACAGCGGCGGCTACTATGATTTATGAGTTAAGCAGCCCTGATCCCCGATCCAAAAATCCAAAAGGCTCCAAAGTTCAAACCGACTATGGTGCCGCCATGAAGTCCCAAGTGGAAAATTCCATGGCTGACCCCACGTGACCAGCTACAGTGCAGACATGGGCACACTAAAAATACTGTGTAAAATTATTCTCCGGGGTTACAGAGATAATTCGGTGGATAAAGGGCTTGCCCCACAAACATCAGGCCCTGTCCTCACTTGCTTTAAACTGCTGTGACCAACACCACAACCACCCTGCGGAGGAAAGGGTTTATTTGCCTTACATTTCCCCCATCACAGTCCATCACTGATGGAAGTCAGGGCAGGAACTCCAGCAGGACAGGAACCTGGAGGCAGGAGCTGAAGCAGAGGCCATGAAGGAATACTGCTTATTGGCTTGCTCCCCATGGCTTGCTCAGCCTATTTTCTTATACCACCTAGCACAGTGGTTCTCAACCTGTGGGTTTCAGCCCCTTTGAGGGGAGTTACATATCAGATATTTACATTACAATTCATAACAGCAGCAGTTACAATTATGAAGTAGCTATGAAATAATTTTATGGTTGGGGGTCACCACAGCATGAAGGAACTGTATTGAAAGGGTCAGAGCATTAGGAAGGTTGAGAACCACTGGCCTAGGGCCACCTGCCCAGGGGTGGCACCTAGACCCTAACACATCAATTAAGAAAATACCCACAGACATGCTCACAGGCCAATCTAATGGAGGCAATTTCTCAAATAAGGGTGTCTCTCCCCAGGTGACTCTAGTTGGTATCAATTTGACTAAAATTAACCTCAGGATCTGATTGCAGAATCCACCTAAAAGACTGGGTGTGGCAGCCTCCAATGTAATCCCAGCCTTGGGGAGGCAGAGACACCGGATTCCCTGAGCAAACTGGCAATCCAGATTCAACTAAACAGCAAACTGCAGATTCAACAAGAGACTCTGCTTAAGCAGATAAGATTAAAAAAAAGATGCCTGAGGCCAACCATAGGCCTCTATACCCACAGATGTGTACACATGAGAGTGTGTGTTTGTGTGTCTGTTTTATTAGCTCCTATTATTATTAGCCGCTAATAGTACTGGTAACAGTGATCAAAACTCTGACAGCCAAGTTCATTAAATAAGAAATAAGAACTGCTCGGGAGATTATCCCAGCATGCCTCTGGCCATGTCTGTCTTGCTTTTCCAGGGATGATGCAATCTGATGGCTTCAACCACTGTTGGATCCTAAATCAGAATAGGCTATGAAGTACCCATGGAGCAGCGGAAGGTGGAGCCTCATTGGAGGTCACTCGGAGGTGCCCTAGAAGATGTACCTCAACTCCAGCCTCTTCCCATCCCTTCTCCCGAGCCTTGTCCTCTGCTCTGGCTGCCATGAGGTGAGGGGCTCCACCCTACCTGCCGTAATTAGACCCTCAAGCCTGCACAGCTGGGCATGTACCCACTGAATCACCTCCTCTGCCCACCAGAAGGGCTTTCAAGTGTGATGCTTGCTGGCATCTAGGATGTCCACAGTGCTGTGTCATGGCTACCTCGACGGAGTTCCAGCTGAACCCCGTGCCCAGAACTAAGCCTTGTCCTCATCAGCAGTCAGCCTCTGTTCCCTTTGTCTCCTGCCCTTGACAGTTAGGACACGGCTCCCCGTCTCTGTGGATTTGCCCTCTCGGGATCTTTTCCTATCAAGAGATCATGTCATGCATGGTGATTAGGGTCTGGCTCAGTCTGCATCCTTTATTTACACTGCCGCATGGTCCAGTGCTTCCTTCTCATGGCTGAGGTCGACATGGCATCACAGCTTGTTTCTCTACTCAACAGCCGATGGACCCAGAACACTGTGTTGACTGTCGCAGTGTTGTGGGGAACATGTAGGAATCAGTATTTGTATGGTTATCTGTTTCCAATGCTTTGAGATAAAGTCGGAGTGGAACTGCTGGGCCAGGGGGTAATGCTCTTGAACCACCCTAGAAACCACTGTACCATTTTTCTGATTGGCTGCGCCACTCTTTATTCCCACCAGCTTCAACCAGTGGTTCTCACTTTTTCCCATCAGCTGATCTCATCAGCACCTCCACCATCACCACCATCATCAGCATAATCATCACCATCACCACCATCAGCATCATCACCACCACCATTAGCACCATCAGCATCTTTACCATCAGCACCTCCATCACCACCATCATCACCACCATCAGCATCATCTCCATCCTGGTGTTTAGCAAAGCACATTTATTGATGGGCACAGCAGCAGACACTGGGTGTTGACTCTGGCCCAGGCTCCTCCCTGCCTCCTCTCCCCCACCCACCTTACTTCATTACAGTCTCGTTATAATCCTGTGAGATTGGTGAGGAAATTAAAGCCCTGAGAAAAGGCGAGTCACTTGTCTGAGGCTGAGATCCCACTCAGTTCCAGGGGTCTGATGGCAGAGCCTGTTTCTTGGTTGTGACACAATATCCACCATGTGAGAGTCAATCCTCTCAGCCCCAGGATCACATATCCAAAATTGGAAACCTATTTCAGCCGGCTTTAGTGTGTTTCCATTGCTGGATATTTGGATCTGATGTCAGAGATCCAAGATGTGTGTCATCAGATAGGGAAACTGAGCCCCCAAGGCAGTGGTTCTCAACCTTCCTAATGCTGCAGCCCTTTAATACAGTTCCTCATGCTGTGCTGACCCCTCCCCAACCATAAAATTAATTTCATTGCTACTTCATTACTACACAATTTTGCTACTGTTATGAATAGTCATATTTTTGGAGATAGAGGTTTGCCAAAGGGGTCATGACCCACAGTTGGAGAACCACTGGTCCGAGAACCACCACCATCCCCCCCATCTAAAAAAGGCTTGGTCCGTCCATCCTCCTCCATCCCCACTCTTTCTCACCTATTTCTGCCCATCCTGGTCTTCCTCACCCATCCTCATCCACCACCACCATCCTCACCCATTTCTACCCACCCCCACACATCCTCATCCATCCCCGCGCATCCCACTCACCCTCACCTATGGCAAAGGCATGGTGTCAGGAAAGTGCACTAACCATTCACATCCACAGTCCGGAAACAGAGAGAGGTGAATGCTGGAGCTCAGCTTGCTTTTTCCTTTTTATTCAATCCAGGACCCCAACCCATGAGATGGCTCAGTCCATACTGGGGGTGGGGAAGGGAGGTATTCTCACCTCAGTTAACGTAATCTAGATAATTTTACACAGGCACATCCAAAGGTTTGTCTCCAAGGTTACTTGGAGTTCCTGTCAGGTGGATGGTCAGTAAGAACCATCACACATATTCTAAGAGCTACAACGTTTAGCAGTGGAGTGTGACCTTGCTCCACCCCAGCTGGGAACCTGTGCATCAGAAGATTGGAAGGTTCTACCACTCAGTTTGTGTAACTCTTGATTTGGGATGATAAATACATTTCAGAAAGCTTCTAAGTTCACACTTGTGGAATCCACAAAGAGTGAGAATTGGCTGTTCGCAGGTGTGTTGTTTATCATCCATCTTGCTGGCTGGACTCTTTCTCAAGACGAGTTATCTGGACTAACATCCCAACCTCCACCCTGCCCAGGGCCTGCCACCCAGAGTTGCAATTAGCACTTACTTACATTTATTTATTTGCATATAATTCATACTTCTTTGTCTTGGTGTATAAGTCAGATCTTGCTTCAATATATATTTGACAACTGAGTCAAATGGCTGATTGGAAAGAGCCACAGATTCAAGTTGTCTCAACGGTACTGCCATCTGATCATTGTGCTCCTTCGTGGTGGGGATCTGGGCCATGACCGCACAGATGTCCTGACACTCACAGACCCACACAGAATGTCAGCAAGGACTTCCACACTCCATGGTCATAGCAACAATGGCAGAAACTTCCTCCTCCTCCTCCTCCTCCTCCTCCTCCTCCTCCTCCTCCTCCTCCTCCATCACCAGCTCACAGAGAGACCGTTCTGTCCTCCTTAGCAAGCTCCACATGTGAGTCCTTTTCTTTCCTTACACTGTCAAAAATGTTTGTCCTTCCACTCACAGGAAGTGCGTCGTACCTTCTCTTTGGCATGTCCACTGTGCCAGCATCGCCACACTTTTGCTTTGGGGATCATCTCATTCAGTACTAAAAGTTACTTGAATGAAAGCTCTGCAACACCCCCACAGCTGATTGGATAACCGAGAGAGCATCCAAATAATGAATGGGAGAGCAGCACACACATCGTGGACACTCCAGCAGAGGATCGATCGGTAAATGAATAGGACTTCTAAATGACTAACGGGAGGGTAGTGTATGCAGCATAGACACCCCAAGAACAGATCAGATAACCGAGAGAGCATCTAAATGACCAAGAGGAGGGTAGCATATGCAACATGGACTCGTCACACAGAGGAATGCTCCTCATCCCAGACAGGCAAGCAGGATGGCTCAAGGCTTTCCCATGTTACTCAGAACAGTGTGCAGCCTAAAACACGTGGATGGTTCAAGGATTTTTCCATTGAACATTTCTGACCGTGAGTCACTGAAACTGCAAAACACAGAACTATAGGTGAGAGGGGAATACCTGTGCCACCCATTTTTTAATTTAGGAAGAAAGCAGGTTGAGAAGACCTTTCCATAGACAGAATTCTACTAATGGCAGACATCTCCAGGTGGCTAGCCTAGAGACATGGAGGCCTGGGAGCTAGAGATGGAAGAATGGTGTCTATATTTTATTTCTGCCTCCTTTGGTTTGCATCCTAAAGACAGCTGTGCCTCTCCACATCCAGACAGGCTGCCACACAGGGTCTAAGCAGGCATGTGAGGGGTCCCATCCAGCACTACATCTATGAGATCCACGGAAGAAAACCCATGGCCAGAGGAGCCAGACTGGAAAAGGCTGACCTCTGAGACAGGGCTAATTCCAGAACGTTCAGTCAGTCTAATACTCTGCCTCCCTTGAGTGACACACATTATATTAGTTCTCCAACTGCTCATGTCTGCAGATTCCAGAGAGCTGAAGGCGACATTAGACGGCCTCGGGTGCCTCAAGGCTCGCTATTTTTATCTCTCGATGAGTGACAGGGAGAGGCTTTCCAAACCCCTCTGTCTTCCAGCTCACTGCCATGCAGCTTTAGCAGGGCCACCACCTGCCCTGGTGGCTCAGTTTCCCTCCACAGACGGCCCCAGCAAAGTGTCCTAGCTCGGTGTGCCGGGAGTTCAGTGTGTTCGAGTTTATCCACACTGTTTCCACCCA
The DNA here is from genome assembly GCF_903995425.1 of Onychomys torridus. NCBI lineage: Eukaryota > Metazoa > Chordata > Mammalia > Rodentia > Cricetidae > Onychomys > Onychomys torridus. The sequence continues at coordinate 35,225,131 of NC_050464.1, forward strand.
GAGCCAGAAAGGGATGTAGGCAACTCCAAGGGGAGAGAGTTGGATAAACCTAAACTGACCTGTTTAATGCCTTTCATCAACAGCAGACCCCTGGTGGCCACAGGGGACTTTTTAGAGGACTTCTAGATTTAGCCCCTTTCTAGATAAGGTCTTTCAGGGACACAGAGCCCAGTGGGGCCAGAGATCTGAGTTTGAATCCCCAAGGTTGACCTCTGGCCTTACACACACACACACACACACACACACACACACACACACACACACACACTGATGACTCTGGAAAACAGCATGCTGGACCAGCAAAATGGCCCAGTGGGTAGAGGTACTTACTGCAAAAGCCAAGTGACCCAAGTTCAATTCCTGGAACCTACATCAAGGAGGGAGAAGAAAACCAACTCCACACATGTGTCACGGCATACATGCTCCCTCCACCAAAATGATAATAACAATGTCTTTAAAAAGAAAAAAAAAAAACCAGCATGTTTAGGAAAGAACGCAGGCCAAACCCATTTTACATGTCCTTGCTTGTGTGAAGCATCTTGGACAGTCAAATGTATAAAATGGACTTTGTTCAGCCTGGGACTAGGGCAGGGGCTGACCTTTGACTAAGGTTAAAGTTTATGCTTGGTGTGCTGACATACACCTGGAGTCTCAGAAGCAGGAGGAGCAGGGGTTCATGGCTATCCTCAGCTACATAGTAAGTTGGAGGCCAGCCTGGGCTACATGAGAACCTGTAAAAGGGATTGAAAGGGATTTCTGTTTCTGATGATGGAAAATTTCCAGGGAGAGATGGTGGGGGTAATGTCCCAGCAACGTGACTGCTCTACATGCTGCAGAATGGTTAAAATGACATGTTTCATGATGTATTTTTATGGCCATAGGAATACTTGGCAGTTGGATTTGGGTTTCTTTTTTTTTTTTTTTAATATAACCACTAAAACATCTGAAATGACATAAGTAGAGAAGTGATCTTTCTGTTGAACACAGTCTGTCGAGGGCAGACCCAGAAGAGGTAACAGAAAGTGGGAAATCCCACATTAATTAGTTAATCACAATGTAACCGAGTGGAAATGGAGACCAGACCGAATTCCTGGGAAGATCCCTAGGAGATGTGACCGGAGGGTGAGTGACAGTTAATTAGGCAAAGAAGGAAGAACAAGTGTCCAACCTGGAGCCAACATGTCCAAGGATGTGACAGGCTGGAGAAAAAAACCTGGGAGCCCATGGGCCGGAGCACAGACAGTGGGGTGAGTCGAGGGACTGGATCAAGGGGGACCCCCAGGCCACCGTGATGAGGATTTATACCAAAGATGATGCCACATGCAGTCTCAGAGTTCCAATGACCACCTCAAATAACACAAAGCCACTAATCTCTGAGTGGCAAACCTACCACACACCTGCAATCAGACCTCCAACCCCTGGAGGTCAGAGGTCACATCCTGGAACTTCCTGTCTGTTCCTAACAGCTCAGGTCCAGGCACAATGTCTGCACTAACTCGACCTGGGGGAGGTCTATGCAAGCAAGTTCCCAACAGCCACTTTCTCCCAGCTCCCCACCTGCCACTGAGGCCCCAACTTCCCTTGCAATGAGCTTCAAAAGCTATTTTTAGAACTTCGTGCCCCAGAGCCCAGAGATAAAGAACAAATGTGTCTTTAAAAGTATCCCTCTGGGCTCACGAATAATTAAACCTCTCTAACTGATAAAAATCACAGAATGGGGCAGAACCAACGTGTGTAGAATCCAGCAACACAAATGTCACGGTCCACATAATTCCGTCCTGAGTGATGAGCCCTAAGGGTGGCCTGATTCGGGAGTTATGGTACCACACTTGAATGGGCTCATCAGAGCCACAGTATGTGTACCCCAAAAGTTCAAGTACTGGAATCATGTTATTCAGAGGTAGGGCTTTGGAAGGACATAGTTTGGACATTAAATGTCCCCCTTCCCGGGGCTCAGCAGTTAAGAGCACTGACTGCTCTTCCAGAGGACCCAGGTTCAATTCCCAGCACCCACATGGCAGCTCACAACTGTCTGTAACACCAAGATCTAACACCCTCACACAGACACACATGCAGGCAAAACACCAATGTGCGTGTACACACACACATACAAGTTGTCTCCCTTCCCAAAGACCCATGTGTTAAAGGATGGGTTGGGAGGTCAGCTAATGGGCGGGGCCGAGAGAGAAGTCTTCAAGTCATTGGGGAATACTCTCCATGAAGATTGTGGGACCCCAGTTTCTACCCCTCTCCTTTGCTTCCTGTGAGGGTGAGTAGTTTCTGCTCTGCCACAGGCTCCCACAGCAACATGTTGCCTTACCACGAGTCTAAACATAAGGGGACTGGCCCGTGATGGACCGGGAGGCTTCATCCCAGACATTTGTTATGGTGAACAGAAAGCTGGCTGACACTGGCGGTAACTGGGATTCCAAGAGGTCATGTGATAGGATCAGGGCTTCCCAAGAAGGGGGAAAGGGATGCGACATCTCTCCATGTCACACCCGCTGCCATGCTGTAGCACGGGAGCATTTGCCAGAGGCTCACCGATGCAAGTGATACCTCTTGGGTGTCCCAAATCCAACTGCCAAGTCCATGGGTGATACCAATGTTTTCTTGAGGGGGTGAGGTTACTGGGAATTGAATGTCGGGTCTCCTGTATGCTCAGCACTAACCCAGATGAAAAAGTAAAAATTTGAACCCAGAGCTCTTTCCCATTATGTTTGCTACAGAGGTGATTAAGAGGGACTTGGTGGGGGCAAGGTGGGGGGAGCAAACGGGCAAAATCAAGGAAAAGCATCCAGTGAGGAGGAGGGCCATCCAGCCCCTGTAGTGACCCCTGGCGGGCATAGCCAGCAGTTCAGCAAGTGAGTACAGTAACAGGGAAAAATACTAATGGACTCCATTTACCATCAGCTAAGTGAGAGCTGCTGTGTTTAAAGATAAAATGAACATGGCCTGGTGGTCCAAGCCTATCACACCAGCTACTTGGGATCCTGAGGCAGGAGGATGACAAGTTCAAGATCTTCCTGAGCTACAGAGGGAGTTCAAGGCCAGCTCTTGGTAAACCACCTCATCCCTTGATGTGACATTAATGCATTTTGGTGCCCCTTGCAAGGTTTCTTTAAAGTGTTCCCCATGCACACCAAGGCGTCTCAATAGAAACTGGCCTCTGAAAACAAGGCAAGAGAGCTGGGCATGATGGCACATACCTGTCACTCAGCTCTCTCAGGACACAGAAGCAGTAAGATCACACATTTGAGACCAATCTGGGCCCCATAGGCATACCCTCTCTTGAGATAATGAAAAATGGTGAGTAGAAAGGAACAGAATGAGACTGAGATACATCTGCTGAAGAAAATGTGAGCTGAGCCATCCCCCAGCCAGGGACCAAAGGCAAGCATCTCCAGCTGCCATGTAACAAGCAACCCTGACATTGTGGGTTTCCGCTCTGTCTCCAGCTACCATGGTGACACCCCAGTTGCCAGAAGTTCACAGCATCTTACTAAAAGCACCAACGTGTCAACAGACCTTCCTTCTAGAAGGTCTGAGGGAGAGGTTGTCTCCTCACCCTGCCCAGTATCAAAGGCCATCCATATCCTTGGTTCTGGCGCTCCCTCTCTCATCCCTCAGACAAGCATCTCTCAGATCTCTCTGTCTGCCACCTGCCCTCCATCCAGCCTCAGAAGGTCCATGCCCTTTCCTCTCCCAAGATCCTTCATTAACCACAATGGTAAAAATCTCTCCACTCTGTGATGAGATGTGAGTAGGGAGATGTGGGCTGGCAAAATGGTTCCATGGGTAGAGGTACTCACCACTAAGCCTGCCCTGAGTGTATTTCCTGGGCCCCACATGGTAAAGAAGAGAATCGACTCCCTCCTAAGAGGCATTCTCTACCTTCCATGTGTGCTGTTATGGGGGAGGGGAGAATTCCCTACCACAGCAAGAAACTCCTCTCCAGCCTCAACTTCTCATCTATAAAATGGGGGTGATAATTTAAAACTGGCTTCCAGTTGACTAGAGGGTGACACTGTGGTTCTTTACTCCAGATTGAAAGGTGCCTCCTGGAGGGAGGGGGGAGGCTCTGGAAACTAACATGACTCAGGGCCCCTCCCTGGATTCTATGAATCATAAACCACGGCTGGGGTGTAAGGAGTCTCTTTGATGGAGCTGCCTGCAGTTTGTGCAGTGGGTTCCAGGGATGCAGCTATCTCAAGTCATCACCCAAGCTGTGGTGGGCTTTTCTTCTGTCAATGAGCAGATCTTCCCCAGGCTCCTGTGAGAAACCTGGGTGACCTCACTGGTTTACTGATGGAAGTGTTTCTTTGGTCTGTCATTGACTTCTCTATGTGAGATGACCAGAAAGTCACATGACTACAGTGGGAAGAGCCTGGAAGAGCCTATAAGACTAGCGACCACCCACCTTCACCTTCGCTCCACTCACCTCTTTCTTTGCTCCACCCACCTCTTCCTTTGCTCCGCCCACCTCTTCCTTCACTCCATCCACCTCTTCCTTCACTCCACCCACCTCTTCCTTTGCTCCACCCACCTCTTCCTTTGCTCCACCCACCTCTTCCTTTGCTCCGCCCACCTCTTCCTTCACTCCACCCACCTTCTTTGCACCACCCACCTTCTCATTTGCTCCGCCCATCTTCTCCTTTGCTCCACCCACCTTCTCTCACTTCCACAATTGACCCAGACCAGTCTGATGTCTATGGGATCCAGATTGTCCACACTCCAGGTCCAAGTCTAAGGCTCTGGAGGGCGTGAGATATTAGCCCTCACCCTGGCTCTGACAAGGGGACACCATTGTCCACATAAAAGTGAAAAATAGATTCATACCGCTATCCCACCCCTGATCTGAGAGTAACGGGATCTTTAGGGACAGCTCTGTTGCTGGGTCTCAGAGTCATTTGACTGATAATTGCATTCTGAAGCCTGAATTGACAAATTGTCCACACCTCCTGATTATGGGATGTTTACCTGACCTATTTGATGATTATTAATCCCCACACAAAAGTATCTCCATTCCTGAAGCAATTGCAGGCAAAATGATGCCCCCTCTCTCCCTCCCTCCCCCTCCCTCCTGGGATTGCCAAACAATGCAGAGAGTTAAGCAATAACAAGCCCTTGTCAGAGTGATTTATTGGGCATGAAAGCCAGAGGGAGAGTTCCCTTCATTAGCTACACCTGGGGGAGGGATCTGCATTCTGTTCAGAGCCAGGAGCCCACTGTGGAAAGTAAAATTCAAAGCCAGAGAGATCAGAGTTCCAACAGCACACTGTGACCTCCAGACAAGGTGTCTGCACACGGCTCCCGTGTTCTCTGCCCTCACAAGGAGGAGCACATAGAAAGAGTAGATATCCAGCGCTTGGGAGGCTCTGTCAGAGTCAGGAGAGTCATGAGTTCAAACCTAAACTGAGCTACCTAGCAAAGCCCTATCTCATAAGTTAATTAAGGGCCAAGGGCAATGAGATGGCTCAGCCACTAAAGGCATTTGCCACTGAGCCTGAGTTCAATTTATATGGTGGGAGGAGAGAACTGACTTCCTCAAGGGGTCGTCTGACCTCTGTACTTACACCATGGCATGCTCACACATTATAAATAAATAGATGGATGATAGCTAGATAGATTGATAGATATATGCAATCAGTTGATTAAGACTCTGCAGGCTCAGTGACTCAGGCTCAATTTTAATACTCATGGCCAGTGTATGAGATCTGGCCCGTCTTCATTAGCATGTTACGGGTGATCGCACCAGAGAAGCAAGGATCCCATCTGTCTAATCTCACAGCTGTTGGACAGTAGCAAAGCTATATCCACACCCACCACCCCCCATCTAACACAGCCTGCCAAAGTTCACTTCCCGCTTCCCCCTGTCTCAGCATACCACATTCCCAGGGCAGACTCCCCCATTTCATACAAATTGGGACTTCTGGACCAGGCTTGTCATCTCACATGCATATTCTGTATGGCTGATTTCAGGCTACAGTGGCAGAAATGTAGCCTAGGAGGCAGATGAGGCAGTCTTCAAAGCCTGAACCACTGACTACCTAGATCACTGAGCAAGCATGAGGACCTGAGTTTGATGCCCAGGACACATATGAAGAAGCTGGTGCCATGGTGTGCATCTATACCTCTGGCTCTGAGGAGGCAGAGACTGGTGGATACCTGGGGGCTCACTGGCCAGCTAGACTGGCCAAATTGGTAAGCCCCAGGCAAGTAAGAGACTCTGTCTCAAAACACAACAAAACCCCTCAGGACAGCTCCTGCCAATTCACCCACAAGTTCACAGACTAGTGGTGCATCCTTAAATGCTCAGGAAAGGGTCCCCAAAATAACGATGGTTTTATTGCCACTGTGTTAGCGCAGCTGTTCTCATTAGACTAATTTTTGACCATCTTCACCTTCTGAGAGAGACAAAGAAATCTTCCCAGCCACCCCCGCTGAGGAAGCAGGCCTTGAGATAATAAGTCTTGTTTCGGCAGTAAATCAGGACCCTTCAACATATTTAATAATATTGTAATGCTTTCCAAGCTTCTAGGCTCCTAATGAGAATTGAAACTACAACCATATCCTTCAAGACGCTCTTCTGAAAACAGGCGCTGTCTCTCCTGTCACAAAGCAAGTGTCTAAAGACAGCCAGCTGGGAAAGGTCGTTATTATTTACTGAGAGAGGCCATGGGTGAGAACGCTCACACACTGGACCCTGGCGCCCACAGCCAGCCACCATCCTCAGAAGCCACAAAAACTCTTTCAACCTCAGTAGGGGCAATACATTCCAGAGGTTAGAAAACAGTCCAGGCTATACAAGCCAGGCTGACTTTGAACTCATAATCCTCTTGCCTCAGTCTACCGAGCTCTGGGATCATAGGCATGAGCCACCATCGTCAACTCAACACTCAATGCTGAAGCCACAAATGTTGACCAGGGTGAGCCTCCCTCAAGACAAATGGCATTTGCAGAAGAGATGAAGATAGCTGAAGGCAAGCTGGGGCCAGCACCACAGGGGGCTGGGTTAAAGCTGCAGATTCCCAGGCTAACTGGACATCTGAAAAGCTATCACCTCCATGGGGATAGGATCCTAAGTGACTTGGGGGTACAGTGAGTGTGGTAAGCTCTGGAGTGTGTGAGTGAGTGTGTGTGTGTGTGTGTGTGTGTGTGTGTGTGTGTGTGTGCATCTGTGTATATGTGTTAATTTATTTATCTACACACACATGTGCACACCATGGTGTGGAGGCCAGAGCGGGATGCTGGGTATCTTTCTCAGTCACACTCCATTTAATTTTGGGGTTAGGGTCTCTCTCTGCACCTGGCTGTTCAGAGATCCCCAAGATCTGCCTGTCTCCACCCTCCAGGGTAACAGACACCCCTGGCCATGAGTAGCTTTCACATAGGTGCTGAAGATTTGGATTCCAGTCACCATGGTTGCACACAAGTCCTCTGACCCAGTGAGCATCTTCTCAGCCTGTGTGGTGTTTATCCATTAAGTCTTTTGGGGGGTGAGGACACTGGTGGGTGTGGGTAGGAAGACAGCAGGTGATGGCTGGGAATCAGGGCCTTCCACGCACAGCTTACTCTGGCTGCTCATGAGCTATGTGCTCCAGTCCCCTGCTTCTAGCTCCAGACATGGAACAGAATCACCCAGAAGGACCTTCAATGCCCCGATGCCCACAAAGAACCAAACACCAAAGGCTCTCACTCCTATGAGCAAAGTAAAAAGCTGTTTTCCCAGCAGCCAAGGATAGAACTGTGGTGACAAGATCCCAGTGGGCGTGGGGAGGGAGGATGGAGAAGCTGGATGAGAGGGCCAGGAGTGCAGCCAGCGAGGAAGAACAACATAGAATTTCTACAGCATGGCCGGGTAAGGGTTCCCAACTCATTGTGCATTTTGAAATATCTAGAGAGGATTTTGAATGTGCCCAAAAGAAATGACCAGTACCTAAGACAACGGATCTGTCAGCCACACTGCCCTGAGTTTTACACACTGCATATGTGTTTATCATACCCCACCCCACATGGGACACTTATCCTGTGTCAAGACTGACTGAATAAAAACTTTAAGAATTAACAAATTTTAAACTCCTGGTACTTAGACTCAAATCTTGGACCTGCTCTGGAGAGGAATCCAGTTCAAAGGTGTTCTCCAATGATTCCCAGCTGCAATTTTACCTGGTCTAGACCGGCTGCTAGACCCTCTCCAGCTCAGTTGTCCCCACTCTGAATCACAGCAGTCTGTTTATGGACTTTTTAAAACCATTTTCGTAGAGGCTGGGGAGCAGGCTCAGTTGGTAAAGTGCTTGCTGCCTAAGCATGAGGACCTGCGTTCAATCCCAGCATGTGCTGAAAAGGCCAAGTGCAGTGGCATGCACCTGTAAGGCCCACGCTGGAGAAAGGACAGGCAGATTCCCAGATCCCACTGCCTAGCCTCAACAGCCAGCTCCAGGCTCTGTGAGCAACCGAGTCTCAAAAAATAACATGGCTGGAGCTGGAGAGATGGCTCAGTGGTGAAGCACACTGGCTGCTCTTCCAGAGGACCAGAGTTCAATTCCCAGCACTCATATGGTGGCCCATAACCATCTATAACAGGATCTAATGCCCTCTTCTGGCATGCAGATCACTCATACATGAAATATAGATAAATAAAAAATAAGTAAATAACATGGTGAGCAATAGAGGAAGACACTGATGTTAACCACATGTGCCCACCACACATTTGCACCCACACACGTGCACCACCACACACAAGCACAGGAAGTGGGGGGATGGGGAGGAAGGAGAGAGATGAAGGACTGCTCACTGGACCTTGAGAACAGCATGGCTCTCCTGACACCTGCCACAGGCCTCTCTGGGTCCCCCAACTCCTGTCAGGATCCATTAAGTAGCAACTCACATAAAGTCACGCTCGCCTCTGCGGCTCAGCCTCGTGCGCCTCAACCTGGGCAGCCCTGACACTTCCTTTTCATGGTAGGGGATCTGCGGGGTCACAGGGCAGTTGTAGCCCTGGTAAGGACTGTCAGCGAAGAAGCTGATCAGAGAGACCATGTCACGTCACCCACAACTCCAATGACAAAACAAGGCGCAATGAAGCAGGTGGACCCCAGGCCTCTTGGGAAAATAGGCACATTTTAGAAAACTATTAAATCTCTTAACCAACAGGACTTTCTTCTATAACCGAGAACCACAGAACATGATCTAGACGGGAGTTTGGGGGACCCAAAAAATTCCACTGTCTCATGAGAACAATCCCAAACTGAGATCCACTGAATAATCCTGTCCCACAATGTGCTGGAAGGGTCTATTGGGAAAAAGACCCAGTATACTGGTATATTTGAGTGTCTCTCTGGCTGTTAGTTCCCCCTTTGGGGAGGTCTGAGTAATGCCACAAGTCAAAGGCTCTGATAAGTTCTGCAGGAAAGAAACTTACTCATTTAATTAACAGATCTGACCTAGAAAAGCTTTCCATGTGTGATGAGGTGGGACCTTACCTCAAAAGGCATCTAGGGAGTCCTGCACAGACTGCTGCTGCCGTTGACAGCAAGCTGTCTGTGAAAGGACTTGTGAGGATGTGGTGGTGAAGATCTGAATAGTCCCTGCACCCATACAGCTTCATCTAGTAGTAGGTAGATGATGGAATTCATAGGGAATAAAGATCTGTCACTCTAATTGGTTTAATAAAATGCTGATTGGCCAGTAGCCAGGCAGGAAGTATAGGTGGGGTGTCTAGACTAAGAATTCTGGGAAGAGGAAGGGCAGAGTCAGGAGTTACCAGCCAGACGCTGAGGAAGCAAGATGAGAATGCCATCCTGAGAAAAGGTACCAAGCCACGTGGCTAAACATAGATAAGAATTATGGGTTAATTTAAGTGTAAGAGCAAGGTAGTAATAAGCCTAAGCTACCAGCCGAGCATTTATAAGTAATATAAGCCTCTGTGTGGTAGTTTGGGAAGCAGCTGGGTATTTGGGAGTTGTTGATAGGCCAGAAACTTCCCTTCCTTCATAAAGAACCATGCATAACTGGTCAGATGAACTCGCCTAGAATTCCAGCAGTGGGAAGGAAGGAGTGCAAGAGGGGCATGGGTTCTAAGCCAGCCTGGGCTATATAGTAAGACCCTGTTGGAAAAGAAGAATGGAGAGGGAAAGGGGAGAGAGGAAAAGCGGAAGAAAGAACAGAAAAGATGAAGGAAGAGAAAAGGAAGGGAGGGTGGAGAGGAAATCTACCATCTGAACTGTGTTCCTGCCTCCAAGCCCTGTCCATTCAAACTACTCCAGACTTCCGGCCACCAACAATGGCTCCTCAGAGATGCTATAGTATTTGCTGTCCCCACCATTCCAGAGGGAGCCAACAGCTTCCCATGTGCAGCAGCTTCTGGGTGACTCACTGATCCTTCCTAAAAAGTGGGGGAGGGAGGGAGTGGCTAACATCCCAGGTCTGACATCTTCTTTGCTTCCCCACCGCTTTTGCAAGCTCATGGAGACAGGAAGTGACTTCACGTCTCCCCTCCTGACCTCTGGAGACAGGAAGCTCAGAGAGGACACGTCTTTAAGCCACTGGGGTGGAAACTATGACTCTGTTTAAACATGCTGTCACTGAAGCAGCAGTTGGGAACCAGAAATCCACACGAGGGCAAGTTTTCAGTAGAGATAAAGCAAGGAGCATTCAGCCTACAGCATCTATCCTTGCCTCTGACAGCATGGGCTGAAGTCCCAGGTCCTACCTTTCCCAGCTGTGTGGCCATTGAGAAAGCACCTAGCCTCCCTAAACCTCAGTTTCCCCATCTGTAAGATGGGAGCCACATTAGGAAGTCTTTCGGGAAGTTGAGGTGAAAATTAAAGGCAATTTTCCTAGGAAGTTTAGCTCAGGGCTTTGTACACAGGTGGGGTTTAATCCCTACTAGATCTCATGAGCAAAGGTTGCCACAATGATGACGTAGGGGCCAGAGCATGTAGCTTTGGCCCTCAAGGCATGTCAAGCACTGAACTCCAGACCCATCAACACCTTCTACCTCTCTCTCCTCTTAGGTCATAGCTAGACCTCATATCCCAGCATGCTTTGCAGCCAGAGTGAAGCAAAGCAATAGGGGTAGAAGTGAGACCCACCACATCAAGGCCCCCTCTCCCTCCCCTAGCCATCCCTCCCAGGACCCTGCACTTGTACTGTGAAAAGGCTGGAGCCTGAGTCGAGTCTTCCAGAATAAATGACTTCTTGGAACAGAGGCCTCATCCGCACCTCCGTCAAGAGCACCCAGGCTGCGAGGCTTAGAAGCAAACTTTCATGTTTAGCTCCCGAGACCCTGAAGTTCACCCTCCAGTATGATCCACCATGGGTTCCTTTCGAGCCCTGGGCTGTCTGGAGGCTGGTCCCCCAGACAGTAATAGCTGCACTCGACCACCCGCAGGGCCTCACACAACCAGAACTCTCTCAGCCATGATGTTGACTTCTTCCCACTGTGCATGCTTGGACCCAGGGGGTCTCCATCCACAGCACCCTTGAACTCTGCTTTGGATTACTCTCAACTGGGAGATGGGTGAAGTTAGAGGGATCTGAGTTCCTATATACTAAAGCCCATCTGACCCTTTGTCAGCCAAAGCGCCTCCAAGGTCATCAAATATCCACTGGGGCAGGCGGAGAAGGGTAAAACGGCTCCCACAGGACTCACCCAGCTGTATAATGTCACCTTAGAGCAGACATCCCCCTGCCTCATCCCCATTTCTCCATGCCTCACCCTGAGCGCTGTTCCCAGGACGCAGCACTCACTGGAACTGCATGATGAATCAGTTACGTATTTGCTGGCTCCCTCCCTGCTGGAGAAAAGTCCCACAAGAACAGAGGCCTCGTTCATCCTGCTTTATCATTCTTGTGCAGCCAGTTTCCTGGCTCCCACAGGCTCCCTAACTATTAGCTGGATGAACGAGAAGGGAATTGGAGGCCAAATATGGGAAAAGATTGAGACAGGAAGATGAGAACTTGGGGGACAGATGCCATCGCTTGCTTCCAATTACCCGGGCGACTGGGAAAAGAGACAGTGATTCAGGTGCCCTGGGAAGAGGGCAAAGCATCCCGCCTGCTGTGGGCTCCTATGAGATTCACTGATGGCCACCCCAGCAGCTCAGGGCTGGGGATGTGGGGTCCAGAAGGAGCCCTCACTAAGGCTACCAGCCCCTAAGTTTGGGCACCAGGAAGCCACTGACAGGTAGAAACTCGCAACATAGCTCAGCTTGTCTGGGGTATCTTTGGGTTTGGGGGGAAATTGTTCTGTTTTCTTATCTCTCTGCAGTGAAGACTCCTCTACCTCACCAGTCACCTCGATATTAACTGTCACAGAATTCTGCCGAATTTCCATCAGGGGCTGCTGAATTAGAACCAAACCTCTGCCTCGTGATTTTGACAATGGGGACGGAGGACTGGGAGATGATTCGGTGGTTAAAAGACTCTGTGCAAACATGAGGACCTGAGCCTGTGTCTCGGAACTCCACACAAATGCTGGATGGGTGCGGCAACCCATTTATAATTCCAGATTCAGAAGGTGGAGACCCTGCCCAGAGCTCTTGGTTTGACCAAGGCCCTGCCTCAACAAATAATATGGAAGAGTGATCAGTTCCCTATACCAACCTCAGGCCCCCACATGAACACACACACACACACACACACACACACACACACACACACACACACATCCTCCAAGTTCTAATCCTCCTGTCTCAATTGCTTTTCCTTTTAGAGAGCTTTTGCTGGGATCTGGGCACCAGCTGTGCAAACCATGCATTCACCAGCTTGCACCACACACAAATGAAAACAGAAAATGAGGCGATAACTGATTACCAATAAGGCAGCCACTTCCTCTCCCCCCACAGCTACAGCAGACACCCCGCCCCAGACTGCCTGCCCATCCCAGACTGTCACAAGGTTTGTTTGGGGTTTTGTTTCTCTTGCTTTGGGGAAAGAGATCAGACCTAAAGAAATTAGTGAGGCTAATACATTCGTCAAACAAAGCTGAAAGCCACAGGTGCATGGGAATGACGGTCAGGGAACAGTAGTGAGTGCGGGTCACCAAGATGTTTTCCCAAGATCAAAGCCAGTATGCTAAGAGCCTGCATCAGACCAAGGAAGAAGGCATCTTCCTGCTTCCCACCCAGGCACGAGTCTCCCATCAAAATCACTCATATGGAGGCCGCCCCAGTGGACAGAACACTGTTCCTACATTGGCCCCTGAGCTGTGTCCACAGCCATTTCTGCCCTCCTGCCAGGCTCTGTTCCCTGCATTGCCACCTATCCCAACAACAAGCTAACCATGGGTGATAGCAGCATACGTATGACATCGTCCCTTACCATCAGCCCTTCTGCCAACCGTCATGGAAGGGAAGCAGCTTTAGCAACAGGCAGGGGACCCCAGGGACAGCCCCCAGCACCACCAAGTAAGAATAACAGTTGTGACATTGGTGATATGCCTGTGATGGTCTGAATACAAGTGGTCCCCATAGACTCATGTGTGTGAATGCTTGGCCCATAGAGAGTGCCACCATTAGGAGGTATGGCCTTGCTGGAGAAGGCGTGGCCATGTCGGAGGAAGTGTGTCACTGTGGAGGTGGGCTTTGAGGTCTCCTATGCTCAAGCTACACCCAGTTAACACCTACTTGCTTCTGCTGTCTGTGGATCAAGATATAGAGCTCTCAGCTCCTTCTCCAGCACCATGTCTGCCTGCATGCCTGCCATGATGATAATGGATGAAAGCTCTGAAACTGTAAGCCAGCCCCCAATGAAATGTTTTCCTTCTAAGAGTTGCCGTGGTCATGGTGTCTCTTCACAGCAATAGAAACCCTAAAACACTATGTGAAGTGACATTTGTAAAATAATCCCCCTTAAAGCAAAGACTGCGGCCAACCCCCATGCTCCCCCCACAGGAGACCAGGCAAATAATATAAAGATCTTTATGCAGTGGAATAGTAGGCAGTCAGGAAAAAGGTCAAGAGGGGTTGGTATGTGTTGGTGTGGAAGAGCACCAGAATACACAGCTTTCAGAAACCGAGCTCCGGGAATACTGTGTATGGTGGCTGAGAAATTGGAGGTTGAAATGACCCCATGGGTGAAGCACCCACTGCACAAGCCTGGTGACCTCAGTTCAGATCCTCTGGACCCACAGAAAATCCAGACAGCAGCACAGGTGTTTGTGATCCATGCACACCTACCAGAAAACAGGGGCAGGAACAGGACAGGCCCCAAGATCTGGATGGCATGGCAGTGAGCAAGAGAGGGGCCACACCTCAAACAAGATGGAAGGCCAGCACTGGCCCTAAGGTTGTCCTCTAACCCCTACACTTACACCATGGCTGTGGCATGGACCACTCCTCATCTTGGGCATCGGTTTACCTGTGCATCTCCTCCAACAACTGTGTCTTCTTACATGCATGGTGGGCGTCCAGTGCCCATCACAGAGCCTGGCAAGAGCAAAAGCTGCCACCACAGACCACAATGTGGGGGTCAGGTACTGAGCTTAGGGACTATTTTAATTATCACACATAGGATAACTGTCATCTTCCACCCCACCTCACCTCCACTAGATGAAGACAAGGGAGGCTGAGAGAGTGTGACATGGGATGGCTGATGATGTAACAGCTCCTAAGAGGCAGTGACAGCCAGAGACCCCAGCCCTGAGCCATAGGGAAGGCTCCGAACCCATGCACTACATGGTACAAAAGAAGCTGCTGGAAGCAGACGCATCTAGTCTGATAAATTCTTGCTTTCAGGGGCTGGACCACAGAGTGACTGAACAAGTTTCTCTGAACTTGCCGGGAACCTCAGAAGTCAGCTGCGAACCAAGTTTCAACTCTCCTGGATGAGAGAGCTTCAACACGCCGCCTGAGGACTTCACAGCCTTTCTGAGAACAGCTCTCCTCCCCTGGAAAAGAGAGTTCGCCGACGAGATGTCCCTAAAGACTTCCTGTCTCTTTGCCTCTGAATTTCAAAACCAGTCTAGCAAAACTTCATTAGGCTCAGAGTGTGACGGGGATAATGATCTCATTCCTCTCGCTCATTCTCTGCCTTGATCACCCTCCCCACATTCCCAGATTGAACCAGCGTGGGAAATTAGATGCCTCTAATTAATGACTCAATAAATAGAGGGAAGGGGGTGGGGGATGCAGCAGGATTTTTACTGGAACTGATACACATTTGGGTGCACAGTTACCTGCCTGGGACAAGCTTGATACTCATAAAAGAGAAGGTCCACAGCTGGGCATAAAGATGCAGGTCTGTGGTCCCAGCACTTGCTCCAGAGGCTGAAGCAGGAAGATTAGGAGTTCAAGGCCAGCCAGACTTACAGGCTGAGACCCTGGAGAGAGAGAGAGAGAGAGAGAGAGAGAGAGAGAGAGAGAGAGAGAGAGAGAAGAGAGAAAGAAGAAGAAGGAGGAGGAGGAGGAAGGGAAGGAGGGAGGGAGGGAGAAAGGGAGGAAAGGAAGGAAGGAAGGAAGGAAGGAAGGAAGGAAGGAAGGAAGGAAGGCAGGCAAGAGAGAGAGAAGGAAGGAAGGGAAAAAAGGAGGGAGGGAGGAAAGGGTGGATGGATTTCACATTCTGAAATCTGAATTTGACCCCTTAGTGGTCCCATGAACACTCTCATATCTGCACGTCAACACAGGTGAACACTACCCATAAGACCTTGGGAGCTAAGAGAATGGATGAAGATCCCTGTTCTTTAGGGCCTGGGACCTCGGCCACCCTACCCTGGCTTTCAGCGTGCTCCTTAGGGTGTAGGCTGGGTGGGGATTACAAGCAGATATCTAGGGTAGCACAGTTGAAGTCAAATCTCAGTGTCTCCATTTGGCTTCACAAAGATTTTTCTGCCCCTCCTGACCTTGGTTCTTCCCAAGGGAGATGGTAGTCTTACAATGAGGTTGTAATCAGTGGCTATGACCCAGAATAGAGGCTGTGTGGCCTGGTCAAGGGCAAGATGCAGTGTCTGTCTGTCTGTCTGTCTGTCTGTCTCTCTCTCTCTCTCTCTCTCTCTCTCTCTCTCTTCCTCCCTCCCTTCCTCTCTCTCTCTCTCTCTCTCTCTTTCTCAAAATCCTTATCTATAAACCGTAAAAAATTAAAACGTTGATGGCATTGAAACAGGAAGAAACTTTACAGTTTGGTTGACCTGGTGGTACCTTTCTGCTAGGAGCCACCCCCAGGGTGATGAAGGGAGCTCAGAAGTACTGAACTGGAGCCTGTCACCTGAGCTGTGACTGGCAAATGTCTGAGGCTTTATCTTTATTGGGGTGACTTCTAGGCTAATCCTTGGTCCTGCTGTCCACATTCCCTAACTGATGCAACACAAGGCAAGTGTCTTTGGAGCCAAGGATGTCAGAACCAGGTGTGGGGGCAGAAGTCTGCCATCTCAGCTCTAGGAAGGATCTAGGAGGCAGGAAGATCCTGAATTCAAGGCCAGCCTGGGCTACATAGTAAGAATATCTCAAAAACACTAAAAGCATAGGTGGAGAGTTCAGAATATTATAATTAAAATGGAATCACGGGAGCCAACAAGGTGACTCAGTGGATAAAGGTGTCTGCTGTACATACCTGGCAATTGGGGTTCAATGCCCACAGCCCATGGAAAGATCAAAGGAGAGAACCAACTCCACAAAATGGTCCACTGACCTCCACACATGCACTGTGGAACACACATACACACACACACACACACACACACACACACACACACACACACACATACACACACCAATAAACCAGTAAATAGATAAATAAATAAAATACAGTCAGAGCTTTCTCAAATAATTTTTACAGCACTTAAAGATTTCCCCTTACAATGTCAATGCAGGCAAGACTGGTGATTTGGTTGTTTTTAATGTATTTTTTTCTTGATTTTCCAAAATTCTTATAAGTAGAACAATGTTAGTATGATAAAGAGAAGTAACTGTTATCTTAATGCATAAAGAGCCCATAAAGAGTCTCCTTCCAGGCTCTGTAAGGAGGAAGAATCTGAAATGCTTGAGTTCCTGTGGCCTGAGTGTCCAGAATTCAACCCTCGGCCCCTTCTGAACTCTGGGCGGAGGTTCGGGGGGCACCAGGGTTACGGGCAGAAGGTGGGGTGCCTGCCTCAAGAACACACTGATTGGATTAGACCTAGCTCTGGTTTTCTCTAAGTAGATTAGGTTTTTCTTGAACTTGCTCCAGCGGGTCCCGGAAATTCAGCCCAGGCCAGTCCTGTGGTTCATTTTCCCCAGCTCGCCGGGATATGTTTAAACATGTAATAAATACATTTAAGCCTAATCAGATAAATCACTAAATCAGATCGTTATCTTTGAAGTCAATTTGAAAAGCCAGGCTCTGGCTGCAGATCCTGGGAAAGCAGAAACAGGAAGAAACTGGAAGGGTTGGGGCCAAGGCCTAGGTACCACCACTCCATAGCAAAGGAAAGAAGTGCCCTTCCTCACCCACCCAGGGACTCCGCTCAGAAGGACCTCAGATCTGTAACAACACACCCAGCATCCACCAACACTAGGGAGCTTTCAGAAGACCAGGAACAGAAGTTCATGTGTGGGTCATCTGGTCAACCTCCTGATTCAAAGCAAGAGAGCTCACTAGCCCTCGAGCCACACTCCTGAACAGCCACAACCTGTCACCGAGGGTTTTGTGACATCTGAGCTCTGCTGAGTCAAGATGAGGGAACATGAACTTAAGGACTAGGTCTAGGCTCAAATTCTCTGCCAGTCAGTCCTTGGGAAACCTTGGACATGTGATATAACCTCTTTCCACCTCAGTCTCTTCACTGCAGAATGGGGAAAAACCAGCTCCCAGTTTGTACTGATCCTGGGAGACTTAAAGGAAAGAACACATGGAAACCCCTAACACGGGGCCTGGACTGAGTTAGAGACCCACATCAGATAGATGCTGCTCTCACTTACTTTTCTGATGTCTCATCACCTACCTCATTTGTAGTTGGACCATCAAGACATAAGATTTCTAAAGACATTTTGTCCCTATAAATCTTAACAGAAAACCAGATTCTTGGAAATGTGACAGAGCCACCGTGGTGAACAAAGGGGTCTACAGATGTGGAATGAGAGAGATGTGAAATCCGCGTAAACTAATGTGTTTAAAACCTAGACTTCCAAGGGAAAGTGATGGTGCCACTTGGGGCTGAAGGACAGAACAACTTTATGAAGAGAAACACACAAGTCAGAATATGAAATGTTTAGTAGGAAGCATATGGAGAGAGTTAGAAAGCTCCAGGGAACAGCAGATGAAAAGACCCTGAGTTAGTCTCTGACTGAAACAAGAGTGGGGAGGATCACTTACTGTGGAGAAAAGGGCAATGTTAGAGAAAAGGGACACATTCTTAGCAAGTGGAATTTAAGGTGCAGATAATGCATTCCGTCACAGAAAGAAAAGCAGATACCAGGGGAGAACACTTTCTCAGAAACCAAGCGAGGGGGACATTTCAAAAAAGTGGAAGCTGACTGATCATACATGCTTCTAAGAGACTGAGTGAGGGAAGACTGTGGTTCACATCCATATCCAGGAGCCTGACATAAAGCAACCTGTCTACAAACATCTGTTAGACACACAGACAGATAGAGGAGTGCACGGATGGTTGGTGGGTAGGCAGATGGATAAGCAAACATGGATGGAGGGGTAGGGGAATGGTGAGGCGGGCAGGCAAATGGATGGAGGGGTATATGGAGGCATGAGTGGACATACAGATGGGTGGAGGGGCACATGGATGCACAAGCAGGCACACAGATGGAGGGGTGTACAAATGGACAGTGGGTTACATAGATACCAAGTAGATTGGTTAACGGATGGGTAGCGGTTCACACGTAGATAGTACATGGATGGGCAGGTTGGAAGCACGGATCAACTTGGGTGATGGTTGGATGTCCATAACTGATGGGCACACAGTGGGATGAAGGGGTACATAGATGAGTGCACTAGTGGGTGAATGTGTGCACAGATAGATGGTGTGCAGCTATTGTGCCTGCAGACACCAGAAATCAACTCCGTTTCTCACACACACACCAGAAAAAAAACAAAAACAAAAAAGCAAAACATACCCCATCCATTCTCTGACTAGGGCACTCTTCCTACCATCCCCTCCCGCTTTGGCTGTCAGTAATGACATGTCACTTCCTTGGACAGACCTCCTGCAACTGCCCAGCTGTGTGGCTCTCTCTCACCACTGTCTTTTCAGTGTTTATCACATTCTCAAATTGTTTCTTTCTTGGATAGTTTATCAACTGTCTCCAACCTCAAATGGCGTAGTCCACAGCAGAGCACTCGGCTCTAAATCTCCAGCATGCTGGGGAGCACTCGGTGCAGAGGTGGTACTGAACATCTATGGATTGGATAGATGGGTGGACAGATGTGTGGGAGATAGACGGGTGGGTAGCTGCATGGATGAGTGGGTGGGGAGATGGGTAGATGGAATGATGGGTAAGTAAATGGATGGGTGGATAGGGCATATATGGATGAATGGATGGGCAGATGGATGGGTGGGTGGGTGGATGGATTGAAAAATGGTTAGGTACATGGATACTCTGGTGGGACAGATTGATGGATGGATAGATGCAGAGTTGAAGTGGCAGATATACTGACAGACAGTTAAGTAGCTGAATAGATGGGCAGAAAGACAGCTAAAAGGCAAGGAGGATAGTGGGAGGTAGAGAGGAAGAATGAATGAATGAATGAATAAATGAATGAATGAATGAATGAATGAACGAATGAACGAATACACCCTGCTTTCTCCTAACCCACACACAGGCTAACTGCTCCTGGATATGGCTGCACCCTGCTTGGCGATCAGCTGTATAAAGTCATGCTGTCTCCGGGAAAGGCACAACCCCTTCCAGGAGCCCCAAAGCCTTTGAATCTGCAAAACCCATGCAACCATTCCCTGCATCCCAGCCAGAGCCAGGCAGGGTCTGTCCCTGGGGACTGATGTCAGCCATGCCTATTAGACCGTCTTAGATAATCAGGGCAGGGTCGGGCTGCCAGGCACTGGGAAGCAGGGGATTTGGGGGGAAAAGAGAAAACACTCCAGTCTGCGACAACAGCCCTCTTCTAACACATACTGTTTCTTAGGGAAGGGATCAAGCCCCTGCTCTCTAAATAGTCAGAAAATGACAAGTAAACGACATGAAAAGTCCACCAAGTGACTTCTGAGAAGCAGAGACTGGCGGAAGCCCAACATCAGCATTTAGCTACAATGAGTGGTCCCACGGCTCCCAAAGCCCAGGCTGCCATCTGCCCCGGCCTTGCTGCCTTTTGCAGAGCTGTTTTTAGGAACCTGGACTCTCCTCATATTAAACAAGCCATTGAAAGAGAAGATAGGGGACAGAAAGTTGAGCTTTTAAAAGGTAAACAGGAGTCTGCAGGTGTTTCCAGGAGTCTTGAGACTAAAGAGCCTGCACCAGACCATCACAAACACAGGTCCCTCTGCATGTGCACCAGGACATCACAGGCACAGGGTCATTCTGTATATGCACCAGGCCATCAGAGGCACAGGGTCCTTCTGTATGTGCACAAGGCCATCACAGACACAGGTCCCTCTGCATGTGCACCAGGCCATCACAGACACAGGGTCCCTCTGCATGTGCACCAGGCCATCAGAGGCACAGGATCCATGGGTAGAGTGTTTGTCTAGCATACATAAAGCCCTAGGTTCGATCCCCACCACCACATAAATCAGATATGGCAGCAGAAGTAGAGGAAAGGGGATGTGAAGTTCAAGGTCCTCCTTGCCTGCATATTACATTCAAATACTCTATGAGTTAGTAGGACTGTCCTTGCTTCTTAGAAGAGGAACCAAAGGTCCAGAGAGGTTAAGTAACTCCCCAAGATGCCCCAGCTGGTAACAAAACAATTCTCAAAGCATAGCTGACCATTTCCATGGTCTTCTGCAGCTCCTGCATTAGACTGAAGTGTGACCCTCTGCCTCAGCTCTGTGCTCCCTGCTCAAGCCTTGTTATTCACATTATACAGACTAGCACTAACAGCCAGAGGACCCAGGGGCTCTGATCACCGCCATGTTGATTACATGAGTCTGGACTGCACGCATCCTCCACACGGTGACAGAATACAAGGCCTGACACAGGGCAGCACTGAGCAAGCATCTCCCCAAATTCTTCTTTGGACAACATACTCTGCTTCCTAGTTCCCCAGCTCGACGTCCACTTGGAGAAAATGGGAGCCACAGGCAAGCTCAACTGCCTCCTGCTGCTTCACAGAATCCAGCACAGAGCAGCTTCCAGCTCCTCCAGAAGGCTTGTGGGTAAGAAATCACATTGATCTTTAAGTAAAGCCCCTCACCGTCCTTTGGGAAAATGTGGTCTGCAATTCAATCATTAAGCCATTAACTACCTACTGACTAAAGCCTCCTCTGCCATCTCCACACTTACCACAGAGCCTCCACGGCTGACTATTCACTCTCTGAATTCCTGAGACTGTTCTAAAGTGCACGTGCTGTCTCTCCCCCTACTTTATGGATGAAGGAGCAAGGGCTCTGAGCTTTCATTGAAGTCAAGGGACAAACGATGTGCCCACCCTGTGGCCAGGCTGTCCTGGGTATCCTCCAACGGATCTCGGGATGCTAACGCCAATGCCACCTCTCAGCTCTGACCACAAGTTTCCAAAGGACACCCAGAATCCCAAGCCCCCACTTGTCCCCTGTAGAACTTGGCAAGTCCTTGTGGGAAACACCAGATTCTCTATCCTTCTACCAATTTCCCTCGGCACCCACTGTAGGACAGGAACTATGCCCAGGAGAGTTCGAGAGCTAGTGGCATTTCCATTGGCAGTTCCAAAAGGACAATGCCATCCTCTAGCTCTGCAGTTCTCAATCTGTGGGTCAAGACCCATCTGGGGATCAAACAACCCTTGCACAGATGTCGAATATCAGTTACCCCATATATCAGGTTACAATTTCATAACATTATGATTCATAACAGTAGCAAAATTACAGTTATGAAATAGCAACAAAAATAATGTTATGGTTGGAGTCACCACAACATGAAGAACTATATTAAAGGGTCACAACATCAGGAAGGTTGAAAACCTCTACTCTAGGGCCTGAGGACTCTAGCCTGAGTTCTAGGCTAATTTGCTCCAAAGCCACCTACAGATGATGTAACCTTGGGGTCCCTTCAAGGTTAATGGTCCAAGTCAACCACATTCTGCTCCCAAGTCACTGTTTGGAATAAGCCACCATTAAGTCACCACCTTCTTCCTTAGATGGTCCCCAGCCCCATCTCTCCCCTTTCCACTAACCTCATCCCCTCCCTTTATCCTTCAAACCCTTGTCCAGGTGGATTCCAGCTCCTTGGGCTGGTCACACTTTGCCACATCTCCACAGCTCACTGAGAGTTTCTCCTGTGCCCAAGGAGTCAGGTTTCCCTATCCATCACCATCAGGTACCATTCCCTAGCCATCAGCCATCAGGTACCATTCCCTAGCCATCAGCCATCAGGTACCATTCCCTAGCCATCAGCCATTAGGTACCATTCCTTAGACCATCAGGTACCATTCCTTAGCCATCAGATACCATTCCCTAGTCATCAGCCATCAGGTACCATTCCCTATTCATCAGCCATTGGGTACCATTCCCTAGCCATCAGCCATCAGGTACCATTCCCTAGCCATCAGCTATTGGGTACCATTCCCTAGCCATCAGCCATCAGGTGCCATTCCCTAGCCATCAGCCATCAGGTGCTATTTCCTAGTCATCAGCCATGAGGTACCATTCCCTAGCCATCAGCCATCAGGCACCATTCCCTAGCCATCAGTCATCAGGTACCATTCCCTAGCCATCAGCCATTGGGTACCATTCCCTAGCCATCAGCCATTGGGTACCATTCCCTAGCCATCAGCCATTGGGTACCATTCCCTAGCCATCAGCCATTGGGTACCATTCCCTAGTCATCAGCCATTGGGTACCATTCCCTAGCCATCAGCCATTGGGTACCATTCCCTAGTCATCAGCCATTGGGTACCATTCCCTAGCCATCAGTCATCAGGTACCATTCTCTTTATACCCATCTTTAATGCCTTCTGTTCTACAAAGCTTTCCAACTTACTCCTGCACGCAGACTCCCAAATGCTTCCTGTTTTATCTGACTTTTCACCTCCACAGCTCACATTTCCTCTGTACCTTTACTATGTCACAATAATTCCCAAAGAGAAGAAGCAGACCCACTCATCTCTAAGTCCCTTGGATCAAACATGAGCTTGATACAATGAATGGTCCGTGAACACATAAGCAACTTAGTGCACTTGTTCACAGACACACACATCAGAATCAACCAAACACACACACACACACACACACACACAGTCAAGGCAGAGAAGAGAGTTCTGAAAATGCTCTCTGTAAAGGACAAGATAGAATATATTTTAACTTTGTTGCAACCACTGAGTCTTGCCATTACAGTAGAAAGCAGAGATAAACAATATAAATAAATAAATAAATAAGTAGATGTGGCCAGGTGATGGTGGCACACGCCTGTAATCCCAGCACTCAGGAGGTAGAGGCAGGCGGATCTCTGTGAGTTCGAAGCCAGCCTGGGCTACCAAGTGAGTTCCAGGAAAGGCACAAGCTACACAGAGAAACCCTGTCTCAAAAAAACAAAACAAAACAAAAAATAAATAAATAAATAAGTAGATGTGGCTATGTTTTAATAAAACTTTATTTAAAAATGCAAGTGGTAGGCCAGACATGATTTCACTTGTTAGACCCTGAATTAGACTATTCAGTACATGTGACCAATGACATGAAGCAAACAGCCTCATTCTGAGCAAAGCATCCTCTATTTTCCTGGAGAAATAGCTGATGGGGGAGTGGGGGGTGGGGAGAGACTCTTCCAGCCCTTAAAGCAGCCATGGGCAGAACAAAAATTTAACCTAAGAATGAACAACAGATTCATCTAAAGAGACAAGGTGACTTCGGCCACCCACAGAAGATTCCAGAAGACAGAGCACTGTTTGGGTATTACCATTTCTTTTATTCTTATTACTGATGCTGTCGTTTCTGTTGATGGGTTCTGGCCTAACTGATGTCTAGAGAAAGAAAACAGAAGCAAAAATTAGCTGCAGGGCAGGGGGCCGGGGGGAGGGGGGAGCCAAACTCAACGGAAATTTAATTAAATAAATAGATGTCTTCACTAGAAGAGAAAGGAGATGTGACATGTCCCCAAATCCAACTTCCAAGCAGTGCTCTGATGTCCCTATCATACACTCCCGCCACATTCGATCATGTCCACCCACACCAGACGGGGCTCTTTCTTACCCTTCGCCAATAAACACATTGGCAGAGGAAGCCTGCTCTTTTGCTAAAGTGCCTCCTTATAGCTTACTTCTTAGCCGACGCTCTCTCAGCCTTGCATAACCTCTTTCCTTTACGAAATCCCGTGCTGTGTGTTCCGCACTGACAAAAAAACCCCGCCATCTGGCTCGTCTCTCACTAGAAGCAGGAAGGGACAGCCAGGGCCTCTCCCTCTCTGCTCCTTTGTGAGCCTTGCTTCATCTGGAGATTGGGGCCAAGTCGGAGCTTGGGCTGGCAAGATGGCTCAGCAGGCAAATGGGCTTACAGCCAAGCTGGAAGACCTGAGTTTGATCCCTGAACTCCTAGTAGTAGAAGGAGAGAATCACTTCTTCAAGTTGTCCTCTGACCTCACTCACAACTTGGCAGAGAGAGAGAGAGAACTGTGTGATATTTTGATCCCATTCTGACAATAAAGCTTGCTTTGAATCACAGGGCAGAGCTAGCCACTAGCTGACCAAAATTAACCATAGAGGTTTTGGAGGACTGACGACAGATAGACAGGAAGTTATAAGGTGGGGCTGAGAGAGGATGGAGGAACGGAAGAGATAGGAAGAGGTCACTGGTCGCTTCTCTGATCAGTTTCTTACCCTGATTCTGACTCCTGATTTTTTTATTGCCAAAGAATAATTAGATAAATGCATCAAAAGAGAGAGAGAGAGAGCAAATTAACATGAAACTTTTTTAAACAAACACATCCTTAATCCACAAAGAAGGCAGCTGGGGAAGTAAGACAGAGTAGGAAGACCATGCTGAAAGACCTGGGGATGGATTAAGGCCATGTAGGTGAAGACACTACATGGTAAGGGTACTTACTGCCTTTGTAGCAACCAGGTACCACTGAGCTTTATGTATCTGACCTCATGTCATTCCCAAAATGACCCCAAGAGGTAGCGCCACCAGTATTTCTGGACCAGGACGTGTCAGCTCAGAGAGGCCAAAGGCCACTGAGCAAGCACCCTGCAGAGTCCCAGGAACACTGTAAGTTCTCAGCAAGTGCTGGTTCACACTGAATGTGTGCATGAGCCACATGCTGAGGCCTGGTCATTTTGGTCACCTCTGCAGCCAGCGACCCCCACTTCTGTTTTCAAGGATGCACCAGTGAAGCATTTCTTATCCCCTATTGAGTTCATGTCCTGTCTCTCAGCAAGAGAATCAACAGATGTGCTGGTGGCCACAGATAACGACCTTTTACATTTTATTTTTGCTTGTGTGTTTACATGTGTGCATGTGTAGAGGTCAGAGGACAACCTGAAAGGTCATTTCTCTCCTACTATATGGCTCTCAAGGCATCAAGCATGTCAGCTAGCACCTTGCCCTGCTGAGCCATCTTGCCAGCCTATGACTGGCTTTTGTGTGCACAGCTGATACCCAGCTCCTCTGGTACAATGCGGCCCGAGGACAAGATTCCCAGTATGCACAGAGGGCTGACCAGCAGCTGCCCGGCATTGCTGAGCAAGCCAGAAGCAAGGCTGGCCTTGTGAAACATCCCAGAGGACAAGACACCACTTTGGACTCCAAAGCCTTGTTCCTATAGCCTCCTTAGTCACCTCTTCTTCCTCCTCACCAACATGACCCTGCTCCCATCTCCTTCTAGGCCATTCAACCATCTACGTGAACTTCCTGGACATGGCTAGCACACTGGCCTTGAAACAATCACCCCACTTGGAGTTCACAGCCCTCTCTGAATTAAGTCTGTGCTCTTGAAGCTCCAGAGACTTCAGACAGATCTGAATCTGACCGTTTGCTTGACCTTGGCCAAGTTTTCTCTCTTTGAGACTAAGGCCACTGTGGTGGCCACAGACTTGAGCTCCCCAGGCAACGCTGACTTCATGATCGTCCCAAGCCATATAACCTCAACCATCCATCACTCTGCATGTTAGAGGTGCCGCTCTGGGGTCCTCTCCAGAAGACCCTGTGAACACAGTGTGCCGAGCCCACCATGGACACAAACCTGCTCCTCATTCATCATCAGGGAAAGACAAACACCTATCCAGAGAATCACACAAGCCGGATGAGTACAGTTCAAATCCTTTCCACATCCACTGGCCCCAGAGACATTCAGAAAAGACCTGGGGACCCCAAGCCTTTCTTCGGAAGGAAGTCGCATCCCCCATCCCAACTATTTCTGGGACCTACAAGCTGCTGTAATACCTTAGCTAAAAATCAGTGTCCCAATTTAGAACTGCCACACCCAGACACAGCTGTGGGACACACTGCATAGACCCATGGACCCAAGATTACCAAGGTGTATCACACCTCCTCTTCTACCCACAATTCTTTGGCACAAAGGTTAAAGGTCAAGGCTAGGTTTAGATGCTGGCACTATTGGATGAACTACGCCACTCTGTCCCCAAAACAGCATGGTCACTTGAAGCCCACTTTCTCCCAGCAGGGACATCACCCACCTCCACCTTGAAAGTCTACAAGCTTTTGAAAGATTTATTAAAGATTTATTTCCATCTTAGGTTTGCCTGTTTGTTGTATATGCACTGTAGGCATGCAGTACCCTCTGAGGTCAGAAGAGGGCGCCAGATCCCCTGGCACTGGAGTTCCAGGAGGAAATTGTGAGCCGCCATGTGGGCACTAGGAACTGAACCCTGGTTCCCTGTTAGAGAAGTCAGTGCACTTGACCACTGAACCATCTCTCAGTCTACAGGCTTTCACAACCCAAAATGGTCCAAGAAGGTATTAAAAATGTTTCTAAGCTGTGATGCTGAGAAAAAGAATACTAAGTCATAGCTTATGAGCACATTCCTAACATGGCATCTGGTGCATGCATTAAAGGAAACTGTGAAGCCTGGAAGCAGAAAGGAAGGATGGTCGAACAGGATGTCACCCTCCCCTCAGGACCCAGGAAACCTCTGAAAATTGACAGGACCTTGGAAGATCCCTGTTCTGGGCTCCCCCAAGCCCTGGGCTTCCCTAGTCTATGAAGAGATTAGTAGTGATATTGGTGAATGATTAGATTGTTATTTTTCATTACGTTAATGATCACTATGTTGACGACCACCTTAACACACTGTGCTGAGCCAAGTGGAGAGGAGCTATGGCCCAAAGAAGTTCATTTCTGAGGATCAAAGCATCCGAAGAAAATGTGAGGAAGTGATCCAGCCTCATGTGTGTGACAGAACAGCTCAAAGCGGAGATGGAGGCCCTGCCCCAGGGTGGGGTGTGTTTATTCCCATCCAAGGTGACCACAGGGTTTCAAGGTATTCATCGTATCTCCAAGTGTATCAAAAGGTACCAAAAACAGGGAGCCAGAGGCCTGGACAGGTCCCCATCACCCTGGCCCCGTCTCTGGCTCCTTTCTGGGGCTACCAGTGAATGTTTACCTTCCAATCTGATTGAAGGTTTAACATTGCCCCAGGAAAGAGAGAGATGGTATGTGACTGGTTCTGAGTCTGAGTGTCTCTATGAGTCTCTCTCTCTCTCTCTCTCTCTCTCTCTCTCTCTCTCTCTCTCTCTTTCTCTCTCTCTCTGTGTCTGTGTGTGTGTGTGTCTGTGTGTCTGTGTGTGTGGCTTTGGCTGTGTGTGGTTGTGTCTGAGCATCTGTGTGTCAGTGTGTGTGTGTGTACATGTGTGTACATGTCCACAAGCGTATACACATGTACCACGCATGTGTGTGGGAAGGGTGCATCGAACTTCCCAGCCTTCATCTGCTTCCTGTTAATTTGGCTGTGGTCCCCTGGGAAAACCAGACCTTGGCCATCACAAGCCACACACACCGACTCAATTACAGTTTTCTGTGCCTCTTACAGAGTCTCGGCCCCTGCGGAACCTCCTGGCTTCCATCTGGCTTCAGCTCTCATCTCCCGGGTTGCCGGCATCGTTCCCACAGCTGTGGTAACCCCACAGTTCTTAGGAGAAGTCAGTCCGTGGTCCCAGTCACAGCAGCCTTCACCAAAAAGTGCCAGCGGTGCTGGGAGGTGTTTATTTGTTCATTATTTCCCCATTCATTGCCTGGCACCGAGGATGGAATCCAGGACTCCCAAGCCTGACGGGCCTGCCGTTCATCGCAGAGCACTTGGAGCCACTTTTGATTGACAGGGCCAAGGGTAAAGGATGGACACTGCTGGTGCCATAAATGTGCACAACCCAGCTCTCCTCACAGTTCCCCAGGCCCCCAGGTACCAGCAACGGGAGATAGTGTGAGTGAGACAGTTTCAAGGCTACCCAAAATGCCAGGAACACATCCCACCCATATCTCCCAGCTAACGGATTGCCCTGACTACAACGCCCCACCTGCAGCCCCCCAGAACAATTTGTATTAAGGAAGGACCCTGTTATGTATGAGTTGACAGTCCCCAGCCTTCAAGTCCTCTGGGCTGCAAACACATTCACTTTGGGGCTATAAATACAGTCTCTGTGACAGGCCATGGGCACCTTCTTCTGCTTCTCATCTAAGTTACAAGGAAACTGTGGTTCCAACATTTTCTTCTGCTCTCAAACACTAGAGGGGCTCGAGTGTACACCCTCCATCTAGGAAAAGAGCTTCAGTAAGTTCACAGGATGGTCTGGCCCTAGATAGAACTGCCTTCTAGAAACCCGCCACAGGCATGTTATGCAGACACAGCCCTGGGGGTGACAAGGCACAGAGAAGAAACTCTATCAGCCCAATTTCTTCAGGTGTGTGATTTACAGCCTGAAGACCCCAGCAAAGGTGCTGCTCAGATGGTGGGGCAGCCCTGTGGCTGAGCCTACACTGCCTCATCGGCCCCTCACGACCACACTGCCAGCTTACAAGGGATTATGATCCTTGCAAAGACTGAGGTCCCTCCATGTGACCTAGAAGTGGCTGGGCCAGCAGGAAGCCAGGACTATACAGTCCAGGCTCAGAACTCATCCCCTTGCCCCCCCCACACACACACACACCCCGCAACAGAGCCGTTGGCTGGCCAGGGTAGGTAAAAGAAGCCACCAGACCCCTTGCCTCTGCCAAACTGGGCCTGTGGTGGCTGTGCCTACATCTGCATGTGCTCATACATCTGTTCCCTTCGCTTATTTTGGGTTTCTGTTTTAGTCCCCACTCCAGGCCCCACGGTACAGGCTAAGACGCAGATTGGCACGGAAGCCAGGGCTTGTCGGTTCTCTCCCTAATAACTCTGCTGACAGACTCAGGGAAGGCTCCTCCACAGATGCAGCTAGCCCCAGATCCCACCCTCGGCCCTTTCCAGATGTCTCCCAAGAGAAACAAGCCCCTGCTCGGTCGGACTGTAGATTCCTCCCTGCCTGCTTCCACTCCTGGGGGAGGGCGGGTTTTTTTTGTTTTGTTTTGTTTTGTTTTTTCCACCATTTAATTGGCTGTTGAGAGTAAAGCAGGGAGACAGACATACATGGGAGCCTGGATGGCAAGATTCTGAGGGGAGGGGAGTGACAGGAAGGTCCCTTCTGAGCAGACCACGGCTGGCAGAAGCCGTGAACCTGCTCAGATATCCGCAGGAAGAGACCAAATTGCACAGCCCACTTCTGGGTGTCAGCCTGCCAGCCAAGAAGCTGTCTGTGCATTACACCCACACTCGTTTCCTGCTGTGTCTGGATCCAACCTTCCTCCCCACACTCTAGGACTCAGTTTCCCCCGATTTCAGAAGATTCAACCCAGGTTCCAGTTTGTATACTCTGATGCATCTCTTCCAGGGAAAAGGAAGGTTGTTAGAAGGCGCCTCCTGGTGGCCACACACAGTACTGCACCATCACAAGGCACCTCCGTGGGATGTCCAAACAAATAGACTGAAGAAAAGTCTGCAGCCAAGGAGCTATCTGACCTTCTAGGGCTTAAAGCAAAAATATGGGCCTGCCACTCAGTTCTCCGGCTCACCAAGATGATGTAGGCACAAGGTCTTTGGATGGTACCACTCAAGAAACAATATCTGTTAGTCCCAGGCAAGTCACAGGTTGGCCTGGATTCCAGTCACAGAGCAAAGCATCTCTTCTCCACAAAGTGACAGAGCAAAGAAAAACAAAAGCTCAGAAGAAAGAAAACAATCGAATGATTGCACTTCATGGAGCCCTGATCCCAAGGGCAGGGCTGGTGCGGGGATAGGAGGTACCCCCACATACACACCCCACACCCTGTGTGCCAACATAGCCTAACAGCTTCTCTCTGGGGCTGGGAGGAAGAGGTAGTTTCAGATTTCATTTGGGGGTGTTAGGTGGCCCCATATTCCAAAATCCCTTTGGGATGCAGCATAATTTGCTCAAGGAGAATCAGGGACTCCCAAGTAGAGATGACATTCAGGAAGTTCTGTTCCCATGGCATCCATGTCCCTGACACTCTAGAGCTGGCACACTAGAGAACTCTGTCTCAAAGGCCGCAGACAACTACTTCATGGAGGCACCTGCTTGGGGTGTGTGCTGGCTAGTTTGGGAGTGTGTGCTGGCTAGTTTTATGTGAACTTGATACAAGCTAGAGTCATCTAAGAAGGAACCTCCATTGAGAAAATGTCTCCATAAGATAGGGCTGGACCCAAGTCTGTAGGGTATTTTCTTAATTAGTGATTGGTGAAGGAGGACCCAGCCCATGGTGGGTGGGGCCAACCCTGGGCTGGTGGTCCTGGGTTCTAGAAGAAAGCAGGCTGAGCAAGCCATGAGGAGCAAGCCAGTAAGCAGCACCCCTCTAGGGCCTCTGCATCAGCTCCTGCCTCCAGGTTCCTGCCATGTCTGAGTTCCTGTCCTGACTTCCTCCAGTGATGAACAGCAATGCTGAAGTGTAAGCCAGATAAACCCTTTCCTCCCCAACTTGCAACATGGTCGTGGTGTTTCGTCGCAGCAATAGAAACCCTATTTAGGACAGGATGGGATTTTCGTGGGCCCTCTATTTGGTGCTAGCTGTGTTACCCAGGACAAGTTATAGACTCTCTGGTCATGCCCCCCATTTCTGCCTTCCCTGGGCATTTAACTATCCTAAGTTCTGCATGAATGGCAGCTCCACACAAGTGCTGCACCGTGTGTGCATAAACAGTCTACACACCACAGCCCACAGAGTTCTTTCCATCACACCTCCCTAGGTCCCTCCCCCTAAAGGAAGTTTTTCTCCACACACACCCCAACCTCTCCTGTTTTAGACCCGTGTGTGTTTCATTTAACACTTTTTTCCTCACACACTGAGTCTTTTTTAAAGTTAACAAATGTTTCCTCTAAAGTGCCAGATAGTAAATATCTCAGGCTTTGTACAATCTCTGCCACACCACACATTTCTGCGGTTAAGTGTTAAAACATAGTAGGCAGACCTGTGGGCCCATGCCTATGGCCCCAGCACTCAGAATGCTGAGGCAGGAGGATTGAAAGTTAGAGGATAGCCTCAGCTACAACAGAGGCCCTGTCCTGAAACAAAAACAAAAAGCTAGCCTTAGACAACATGCAAACAAATAGTCATGGCAATGTGCTAATAAAACTTTATTTTAAAAAGCCAATGGCAGGCAAGGATGGGC
Organism: Onychomys torridus; assembly: GCF_903995425.1. Lineage (NCBI taxonomy): Eukaryota > Metazoa > Chordata > Mammalia > Rodentia > Cricetidae > Onychomys > Onychomys torridus. The sequence continues at coordinate 35,256,865 of NC_050464.1, forward strand.
CAGCGGAGAGAATGCTCTCACCTGCTCATCATCCTCATGTCTCCCACCACCCACACGCAAGGCAGCCAAGGCTTCTCCTAACTCGTCTCCCAGGAAAAAGCATGCAAATACCTCCTACCTCCTTCGGTCCCTCCAGGAGGAGGATCCATGGTGGAATCGGGTCAGCTCACTGGCTTGTTAGTTCATTGAATATTTTTGTTCCTACACTAGCTCGTAGAAAAATGAAGGGATTGCTGAGTGACCTGGGGTGACGTGTCCCACCTCCCTACGCCTTGGTCCTCTTATATAAAAAGAGAATATAAAGCAGGATAAAATTAAGTGAAATCACCTTCAAAATCACCTTGGGATAGCACGCCACACACACACACTTCTAACATTGTTACTGTTTTTGTTTGGTTTGGTTTGGGTTTTTTGTTTGTTTGTTTGTCTGTCTGTCTGTCTGTTTTGCTGTTGCAGGATGGGCCTAGTGTCCAGATTTACTCTCCTGTAGACAGAAGTTTTCCTGTGTCCTGCAGCCACTCGGGCCCCAAGTAAACACACAGAAGCTTATACTAATTACAAACTGTTTGGTCTATGACTCAGGCTCACTGCTAACTAGCTCTTTTGCCTTCAATTAACCCATTTCTATTAACCTATGTATTGCCACATGTCTCGTGGCTTTACCTGTATTCTATTACGTCTTGCTCCCCTGGCAGTGCTCAGTGTCTCCCCCTGCCCCGACTTTCTTCTCCCTGTCTCTCTCTTGGATTTCCCTCATGGCTGTCTCCAGTCTTACCATAGGTCAAAGAGACTTCTTCATTAACCAATGGTAGCAACACATATTCACAGCATACAGAAAGACCATCCCACAGCGCTGTCTAAAGTGGAAGATCTATGTATCAAACAGATACAAGACAGCCTCTTCGAGGGCTGGAGCAGGTGCAATCCAGGAGGCTGCCTGGGAGTGGTGGCATTTAAGCTGCTATGTCCTGAGGCATCATCAGGAGTTGCCAAGTATGGGAAAGTTGGCTTTGGGGAATGCAGGCCAGGGAGGTGTACGAACAGGGGGTTTGCTCCAGGAGGGAAACACCGAAAGTGAGGCTGGGAGATATCACGGGAGGCAGACAGCACATCCACAAACCAAAAGGAGGAGGGCTCCTTCCCTTCCAACCTCTGTGGAAGCCACACAGCCTCCTGGTGTTGCCCAGGAAGAGAGAAAATGAAGATGAGCAGGAGAGAAATAATAACTTCCCTAACCCCAGAACAGCGCCTAACTAGCCATGTCCTCCTTCTGACTTTTTCCTTAGTGGCTGTGTTTTAAATGTTAATGAGCTGGGGAGATGGCTCAGGGGGTAAGAGTTCTTCCAGAGGACGGGGGTTCAATTCCCAGCACCCATATGGTGGCTGCAACCATCTATAACGGGATCTGATGCTCTCTTCTGATGTGTAGACATACAGACAAAGCACCATATACATAAATTGGGAGCTGGAGAGAGAGTTCAGTGGTTAAGAAGACCGCCTGCTCTTCCAGAGGACCTGGGTTCAATTCCCAGCACCCACAAGGCAGCTCACAACTGTCTGTAGCTCCAGTTTCAGGGAATCTATCACCTTTATTCAGACATACATGCAGGCAAAATACCAAAGCACATGAAATAAAAATGAATAAATCATTATATGTTAATGACATGCAAATGAGGGTACAAATTTGGTTCCATACCATATTGGAATTGTTTTAACTTTTCCTTCCCCAAATAGCCTGGACATTTCCATATACCTGACTGTAAATTGGTTATCTAGAAACAAGGGAATGAAGTTCAAGGCCACCTGAGGCAGGACTTCAGCAGTGAGGAGCTGGAGCCAGCTACAGCCACCCCTAGGTGACCGCAAAACTATTGCATTCCAAAGCAATGTCATTCCCCCTGCTCCCCGCCACACACATTTGCTGCGATTTGTTGCTTAACTTACTTATCTTTGCAGAGCTGGGAACAGAACCCAGGGTCTTTCTTATGCATGCCCCACAAGTGCTCTGTCACTGAGCCATGCCCCCAGCTCATCAGGTTCTCTAGGCAGGCCCCATCCTCTCTCAGACCAAGGCAAGATAGACAGAAGCTGGTAAAGGGAAATGCTCCCCTGCCCACCGACAGAGAGGTTTTCTCTCCCTGTGACCTGCGGGTGGTACCAGGGCTGGTGGCCTTGCCGGCCCTGTCATCTGGAACTGGCACACAACCTTCCTGTTGCTTCCTTTTATCTCCTAGACTAAGCTATTCCACCCCGGGACCCCCAAAGGGCCGGTTCTCACTCTGAGCAAATGAGAGACACAGGGATCAGTCAGGGTTAAGGGAAAGCCATTCCCATTGCTCTGTTACCTAAGAATCTCAAGTCAGACAGACCTGTGTTCAAGCCGCTTTGGGCACTCAGCTGCTGTGTAAGCCCAGGCAAAGAATGAACCTCTCTGAGCCTCATTTCTTTACATGGAAATAGAAAGCTCCACTGGAGTCCATGTGGTTGTTATGAGGACAGCCAGTGCTATGGTTGGTGGTCCAGCCTGGGGCTTCACTCACATCAAACAAAAACACTACTGGGTAACAAGGCAGAAACCTCCTGAGATGAGGGCAGCAGTGGCCAGGGTGAAGGGTGTTCTAGGTCAGCACTGGCCAGGGTGAAGGGTGTTCTAGGTCAGCACTGGCCAGGGTGAAGGATGTTCTAGGTCGGCACTGGCCGGGGTGAAGGATGTTCTAGGTCGGCACTGGCCGGGGTGAAGGATGTTCTAGGTCGGCACTGGCCGGGGTGAAGGATGTTCTAGGTCAGCACTGGCCGGGGTGAAGGATGTTCTAGGTCAGCACTGGCCGGGGTGAAGGATGTTCTAGGTCGGCACTGGCCAGGGTGAAGGATGTTCTAGGTCAGCACTGGCCGGGGTGAAGGATGTTCTAGGTCGGCGTTGGCCAGGGTGAGGCAGTGGCCACCATGTCATAGAGGGCCACTGCACTTGGAACAACAGAAGGCATGACCCTGAGGTGCTGACCTGTATACCTTCCCCACCTTTCCCAACACCTTACGAAAGGTCCTCACAGTGGTGACGTCAGGCCAGATGTTCTTTCTGCATGGGACTCAGAGGCAAGGACTGCTGATTGGAGACTGCTGGTCACCATCGGTTCAGGCCACCTGAGCTTTCCTCAGAAAATTCATCTTCATCTGATATTATTTGTGGTTTCTCCCAAACATCTGGCCAACAGAACCACCTAGAATGGAGCTAAGGAGATGCCACGGTTGGGAATGTGCTTGCCTTGGAAACCCAAGGATTTTTAAAGTCTCACATGCCAGGCATATTGGCGAATGCCTTTAATCCCAGAACTCAGGAGGCAGAGGCAGGTGGATCCCTGTGAGTTCGAGGCCAGCCTGGTCTACAGAGTGAGTTTCAAGACAGCCAGGTCTACACAAAGAAACCCTGTCTCAAAAAACCAAAAAGTATAAAATTAAAAAAATTAAAAATAAAAATAAACAAAAGTCCTCACATGATGCTGGAGGTCTCCTCAGGGGCTGAGCACGGGCTGCTCTTCCAGGGGACCCGAGTTTGATTCCTACACAACTGTCTGTAGCTCCAGTTCCAGGATCTGATGCCCTCTTCTGGCCTCCACAGGTACTGCATTCACAATGTGCACAGACAAGCGCAGGCAAAATACCCATGAAAACTAAATAACTATTTCTAAGTCCACATGTGTAATATCAGTACTGGGAGCTGATCCCTGTGGCTCCCTGGCCAACTAGTCCAGTCAAATTGGCACACCATAGTCCAATTAGAGAACCTGTCTCAAAATAAGGCTGATGGGCATGTGAGGCATGACATTTGAGGCTGTCTTCTGCTTCCACATATATGTGTACATGCATCTACATACACATGCACACACACACACATACGTGTGTGTGTGTGTGTGTGTGTGTGTGTGTGCAAACTCTCTTTAATGCAAGGAAATTTCTACAAGTATACTAAGGCCAAAAAGGTAATCACTAGCCACTGTGGTAATGGGTCAATGGAGATGAAGAAATAGTCTCTAATTGAAACTTCTCTTAATGGAGGAGGCTAGAAGCTACATTACTGGACAGTTTAGGAACACGGGTCCCCAGGGACAAAGGCTCCCTATCATTGGGACGCTGGTCCCCCAGCACTGATGAGGCAGAAGAAGTCCTGTGGGTCATTACAGGGTGAGTGGACAAGCCACGGGAACAGAGTGCTTCAGGGGCAGGCTCCTGTCTTCGTGTGCATGTATCCTGAGGGGTGCTACATGCATGGGAGGGACTCCTGAGAGCGGGCCGTGGGAAGAGGGACATAGCATCACGCTGGCACACGATGGTCCCTGTGAGCATCTCTGGGAAGGGAGCTGTTCTTCCCCCAGCTTTCCCCAAGTCAGAAGCAAGTCACACAATAGAGCAATCAAGACCCACTTTGTTCTAGTCAAAGGGAGTTGGTGGCGCTGCAGGCTGCTCCTGGGGGTCCCATTCAAAGCCCAACTGGTGAGAAGCCACAGAGCATCTGAGGCTGGTCTATTTCAGGGCCTCGCTGCTTCCTGCTCCCGGCTGCCAGTTCCCTCCTCACCCGATACTCGGGAGGGGCCCAGGGACCAAACAGACCAGCAAAGACCTGGGTACCAGAACCCTGCTCCGACCCTCTCCCTGCATGGACCCCTGGCCTCATGAAGGATGACCGGTGTCTCACCTTACTCTGGACCACTGCTCTATGCCACAGCTACCACAGCTGTCTGAGGTCACGTGGCTGGCAACCATTCAGAGTGAACCCTTTGCAGTGGTCTCTGTCCGGTGGGCACCAATCACTCACCCCCAGTAATCCCAAACAGTCTTTAGCATGCCTGGGGTTCCCCACCCTCCCTCCCACCACAGGAGCCCTCCCGTCCCCCTAACTGCAAGAAGAGTCACTTATATTAAGTCTCGGCTGAAGCCTGGGTCCCTGAGACTGGCCACCAGCGCCGGAAGTCAGACAGGCTCAGAGTGAGCTCTCAGCCCACGTAGGGAGGAAGGGAAAGGCAGGCAGTGAACAAGCCCTTCGTATCCTGGGAAAGGAGGCCTTGGGGGCTGCCTGGCCCTTCGGTCAGGTGGTGCACACAAGGTGTCACCTGTGAGGAGCTGGCCCTCTCCACAAAGCACTGATGGTGAATGTCCCTGTCTCTAGGGCTCCAGGGGACACATTTCTGTTCATTATAAACCAACCATGTCAGGTATTTTGTTACAGTCGGAGGAATGGACAACCTGGGGCCCCATAAGAAAAAAATAAATAAGTGTGGGAAGAAGTGGAGAGAAGTCAGTGGAAAGAAAGCAGAAGGAGGACAGATGTGGTGGTGGTGGTGGTGGTGGTGGTGGTGGTGATGATGATAATAATGGTGATGGTGGCAGCGGCGGCGGTGGTAGTGATGATGCTGGTGAAGGCAGTGATGGTGATGTTAGCACAGGAGCGGGTGTGACGACGTGATGGTGATCAAACTACCCGGACAATAGGGGCTCCCTGGAGCATCCTGTGCCTAGCTCAGAGAAGGCCCTGTGCTCTGCCTGCATCATCTCACATCACCCTCACCACAACCACGGTGTGGAAATGCCCATCATCTCTCCTGCTGCACTCGAATTACTCAGCTCAGAATCACGGCAGCCGTGCCCAAAGCCATGGCGGAATCCGAAGTCAAGTGTGCCCGACTCTGAGTTCTCCACTCCCAGGAAATGATTAAGGGCTGAGACAGAAGCCCGTGCAGAGCTCCTGCTATACCTACAGCTCTAATCCAGCCTACTCAAGGCCTGAGTTTGGTCCCCAGGGGCGCAAGAAAGAAATACAGACACAGACAGACAGACAGATGGACAGACAGACAAAAGAAAGCAAGCAGGCTACTAAGCCAGGTGTGGATATAGATCTTCAACCTCAGCACCTGGGACATGGAGAAAGGAGGATCAGCCTGAGCTACATAGTAAGTTTGAGGACAGCCTGAGCTACTTAACACCCTATTACAACAATTTTTTTAAAAAAAGAAAAAAAAAACTAAAGGAATAAGAGGTGAGAAAGGGAGAGAGTGAGGTGATTGGTGGTACACCTTGTCCCCCTGTTCATGTGACAGCCACCACCCATTCCAAAGATCCTGCCACCCTAGTGGCCTGCTCTGCTTTTCCTACTACACACAACCACCATCTGGCCGCACCACGCACTGTGCATACTGGCTGCTGCCCTAACAGCCCCTGCTTGGTCCTCGCCCCACCCCAAACATAACCACCTCCGCCTTCCCGACCGACCGCTCAGCCCACATCTCCTCAGGGCAAACTGCATGGGGCATGCGGCAGCCGCTAGCGCTATCCACCGAGTTCTGGAACGAACATAGAGGCTTCAGGCCTCCCCAGATCTACCAGGTGAAGCTGCCCTGGCTTGAGGATCCCCTTGCGTGTTGAAAGATTGATCCTCCTTCAATTTCAGGCCCAGGGCTGATCCCCCAGCAGGAGAAAAGAGCAAAGGATCAATCTGTTCCCTTTGGGGCTTTGCAGTCACTGGGAGGGGAAGAGTCCGGCAGGAGGGGGGAGAGGGGAGACACAGAAGCTTCAAGAAACTAATTACAATTTTTTTAAGGCAGGAGAGTGTTGAAAACAGGAAAGGAACCCTGGTGGCTGGCTCGCCGCTGCCCCCTGGTGGAGAACTAAGACAGGCACAGCGCGCGGCCCTTGCAGTTTTAATTCAACCTGGTCAGGATGCTGAGGACCAAAGGCCAGGGGCAGCAGGTATGCCTACAAGAGGGTCCTGCTCCAGTGAGGGTGGCAGACCAGAAAATAGTCGCCATGGGGCATGCTGACAGATGTGTCCATTCATTCACTGAGGGGCAGGAGCCTCGAGGCAGAATTGAGTCAGCTGTGCTAAGGGGAAGAAACCAAGGAGTCCACTGTGGCTGGGGTAAAATTCACCAGGACAAGACTAGGGTGAGAAGAGGTAGAAGAGGTGGAAAGGAACTCTGTGGTACAGTCCTTGGGAGTCGATGAATGTCCGTGACATCGTTAGGGGTCAAGAGTCAGGGATCAGCTCAGTTTGTGGGGTCCGAGAGGAGCCTCTGGGAAAGCCAGGCTTTGGGTCTGAGGATATGAATGGGGAGGGGCCGGGAGCTCTGGGAAGAGCAGCAAGTGTGAGATGGGACACCCAGACTTCATCTGGGTGCTGCTGCAGGATTAGCGGCTCATCGAGTTTTTCAGGTCTGCAGAGATGGCTGGGCAGAGGGCTGACTGAAGTTCAGATCCCAGCTCACCGGTAACAACCCAGGCGTCTGGCACATGCCTAGAATCCCAGCCCTGGGGAGGGCAGAGACAGGAGGATTGCTGGGACTTGGTGCCTCCTAGTGGAGAAACATGAGTCCCAGGTTCAGAGAGACCTTGCCTGAGAGAGACAGAGAATGATGGAGTGCCCTCGGCATGTCCTTCTGGGCTCTGTGTGCCACATAGATGTACGCATACCCACACACACACTGATGTATACACACACACACACACACACACACTGATGTGCATATACCATACATTCACACACACACACAAATAAATAAATCTAAAATATACAGTTTACGGCTTGAAAGGATGGTGACAACACAGTCTATGCAGAAGTCAAACCCTTAGATGTCCTCAGTCCCTGGAGAGAAACATGCTTCAAGTCATGGCTGGATTTTCATGGGCCAGGCATGGGAAAGAAGGTATTCAAATTATTTATGAAACTCTTACCGGGTACCAGATACTACCCTTCACCCTGGGAGCACACAGCAAACAGAGGTAGGTACACAAGCCTGTGGGGGAGGGGCAATCAATGAAAAGCAAAAAATAAGATGTGGGAACGTAGCTACCTGTGGATGTCACGGAAGGGAGGCAATAGTGAGGAAACTCAGAGCTGGTCGCCATTGTTCTCCCAAGGAGGTCTGAGTGGCAGCCGCCTTGGCCCCATATGTCACAAGAGCTGGGCAGAACAGCTCATACCCCATGCTGTCCAGAACTCAGAAGCGGGACATAGCATGCCGTTGCCATGGGAACTTCAGAAGTACCTGAGATGGAGCCAGCAGCATGAACAACGTTGGTGGTTTTTTTCTTTTTTTTTAAGATTAATTTTGGGGGCTGGAGAGATGCCTTAGAGGTTAAGAGCACTGCTGCTCTTACAAAGGACCCAGATTCAATTCCCAACAACCACATGGCAGCTCACAACTGTCTGTAACTCTAGTTCCAGGGGACCCAACACCCTCACACAGACATGCATGCTGGCAAAACGCCAATGCACATTAAATAAATATTTTTAAAAGATATTAATTTTGTTGTTTGGTTGGTTTAGTTTAAGGCTTTTTTGTTTTGATAAAAGGGCTGAGAAAGAAGTCAGATAAACATCACCCTTTACAATACCCACAAATAATATAAAATACCTTGGGATAACACTAAGTAAACAAGTGAAGGACCTTTTTGATAAGAACTCTAAATCTCTAAAGAAAGAAATTGAAGAAGATATCAGAAAATGGAAGGATCTCCCATGCTCATGGATAGGTAGGATTAATATAGTAAAAATGGCAATCTTACCAAAAGCAATCTACAGATTCAATACAATCCCCATCAAAATCCCAACACAATTCTTCACAGACTTGGAAAGAACAATACTTAACTTCATATGGAAAAACAAAAGACCCAGGATAGCTAAAAAAAAAAAAAAAAAAAAAAAGGCTGTATAATAAAGCCACCTCTGGAGGCATCACCATCCCTGACCTCACACTCTACTATAGAGCTATAGTAATAAAAACAGCTTGGTACTGGTATAAAAACCGACATACGGACCAATGGAATCGAATTGAAGACCCTGACATTAATCCACGCACATATGAACACCTGATTTTTGATAAAGAAGCCAAAACTATGCAGTGGAAAAAAGAAAGTATCTTCAACAAATGGTGCTGGCATAACTGGATGTCAATATGTAAAAGATTACAAATAGATCCATATCTGTCACCATGCACAAAACTCAAGTCCAAGTGCATCAAAGACATCAACATGAATCCTGTTACACTGAACTTGATAGAAGAGAAAGTAGGAAGTAGTCTTGAAGGCATTGGCACCTGAGATCACTTCCTAAATATAACACCAGCAGCACAGACACTGCGCACAACAATTAATAAATGGGACCTCTTGAAACTGAGAAGCTTTTGTAGAGCAAAGGACACAGTCAATAAGACAAAATGACAGCCTTCAGAATGGGAAAAGATCTTCACCAACCCCACATCTGACAGAGGACTTATCTCCACAGTATATAAAGAACTCAAGAAACTAGACATCAAAATATTGTTTTGGTTTGATTTGGTTTGGCTTATGGTTTTTTTTTCCTCTGAGACAGGGTTTCTCTATTGTAGTTCTGGCTGTCCTGGAACTGGATTTGTAGACTGGGCTGACCTCAAACTCACAGAGATCCACCTGCCTCTGTCTCCCGTGTGCTAAGATTAAAGGCGTGCACCACCACTGCCTGGCTAGTTGAATTTTTTGAGACAGGATCTCACTATGTAGCCCTGGCTACCCTCAACTTGATATGTAGACTAGGCTGGACTCAAACTCACAGAGATCTACCCGCTTCATCCTCTCAAATTCTGGGACTAAAGATGTAAAATGTATATTATGTGTATGTGGGTGGGTATGCATGCACATGTCTGTCTGTCTGTCTGTCTGTCTATATATGGATATATGTATGTATAAGTTTATGCTACATATCTGAAGGAACCCACATAGACCAGAAGAGGATGTCAATCCCCTGGAGCTGGAGTTACAGGCAGTTGTGAGTTGCCATGTGGGTGCTCGCACTCAAACCAAGATCCTCTGAAAGAGCAGGAAGTACTCCTGGCCCCTCAGCTATCCTTTCAACGTATAGACTGTTATCTTTTCAGGCCACAGCTCACCACCCCTAAGTGACAAGCATGAGTGGCAGACCATGGCCAGCATTTGATATAGGGCAGGGCATACAGTGAGGATGTGACTCCGTGGTAGAGCTCTTGCCTAGCAGGGTCAAGGCTCTGGGTCCAGTCGCCAGCACCACACATCTACACGTGGAGACCTATAGATACAATAGCGATGAATCTAAAATATCTGTCTCCTCACCATGCCTGCCAGGCTGGGTCCTGTGTCAGGAAACACGCCTTGGCTGTGTGCAGAACGTGTTCTACACGTATGCATTTGTGTGTGTGTGTGTGTGTGTGTGTGTGTGTGTGTGTGTGTGTGTGTAGGGGCTGTGTGGGTGCAGTATAAACCAGAGCTGTTCCAATACAGCTGGACCAAAAACATGCACATGATGAGACTGTCCCTTGGAGAGCTAAGGGAGCACCAGTCCAGAGAGAACTTTCCAAAGCGGTAAAGCAACACTCATCAGCATGAATGTTTCTTCCCGGGAGATGCTCCCAGAGACAACCGGAGGATTATGGGAGACAAGCGAAGGCTTCAGAACAGGAGACGGGGTACAGAGCGGTTAGAACACAGCCACAGAGAAGGAAGCAGTTGTGCTGGGTAGGAAGGTATTCCTGGGCTCACATGGTGAATTGGTGCCATTTGGGGCGTGGGGGGCACACGTGTACATGTGTGCACACTCATGTAGAGACCAGTGTTGACATCCGCCAATTCCTCCACTCACTTGGGGTTTTTGTTTTGTGGTTGTTCGAGGCTGTATCTCTCACTCAGCTGGAACTGGCCGAGTGGGCCAGGCTGGCTGACCAGCACGCAGCCGCAGGGACCCACCTGTCTATGCCTCCCTGACACTGAGATGACCAGCCTACGCCCCACAACTGGCTTTTCCTTAACAGGGGTTCTTAAGATGGAGCGGAGGTCCGCAGGCCTGCACACTGGAAAACTGTTCGGTCTGGTTCACTGCCGGGTCCTCCACCCTCCTGGCATATTAGCAGTCACTCCATCAACCGTAATTGCGGGTTGCATGTTTTCTAACCAGAGTTAAGAATTAACAGCCGCCCGGTTGTGCCAGACCTGTGGTCGGCGGCGCCACCTTGTGGTGAGAACTGAAACAGCGGTGCTGGTTTTTCCAACAGTTTGCAGGGAGCCCAGGAGCCCAGAGCGAAGGCAAGTTTCAGCCGCCTGCTGTTAATGCTCCGCTAATAAACTCCGTGGGTTTTCGTCCTTTTTCTCCTGAGACAGGGCCTCCGTATCCCACCCCGGCTTCAAACTCTCCGTGTAACTAATGATGATCTAGAACTCCCGAGCCTCTCTCTTTCTGCCTCCCAAATGCAGAGGTTCGAGTTGTGCACCACCACACCTCATCTTCAAGGTGCGGGGGATCAGCCCCGGAGCCGCTCCGCAAGCCCTCTACCAACTCACTGAGCTATATCCCGGCCCCACGTCACAGTTTTTGAGCGATTAACTGGAACGATCCAGGAAAAACGATGACAAATTTAGATTGTAAATTATTAATAAAGCAAAGCCACAGAATTTTTCTTAGAAGAAAAAGAATTTTAAAGTAATATGTCTAAATAATCTTACCAGTGCTATGGGAAAATGAGAAGCGGGGGGAGAGGGAAGGAAGGGAGAGGAGGAGGAGTGGGGAGGAGGAGGAGGAGTATATACTGGTTGGCATGGAAGGATTGCTCCAGAACATATAGTAAAATGGCAACTGTAGGTTCCTGGAGCCCAGAACCTGGGCAATTACAACCTGATTTCTGTTACAAAATTACAACCTGGTTTCTGCTACATAGACTACATAGTGTTTTCAAATAGAAAAAAAAAACAAAAACAAAACAAAAACAAAAAAACAGAGCTGCTATTCAGGACGCAAGACTACTTCCCAGTGTATGACAGAGGACCCTGGCCTCCAAGATTCCCACATGAAGACCCTAATACTCCAGGACCCACAGTGAGCCATTCTCTGCAGGGTGGCATTCAAACCCCGCCTACTTCCAAATCTCACAGCCATCTCTACTCTCTTATGTGCTGACCTGCACAGAAAGCCTGAAGGACAGTGGACAATCCTGACCTCCTGGGCTGCTCACCTGATGTGTGCACATTCCTGAGACAGGACAGGGAGGCGTTGAGCCGGGCACACTCCTCCTGGTTGGCTCCATACTTCTCTACCGTCTCGCACACCTGCTCATCTGTCATCTCTAGGAGGTCCTCCAGGCTCAGCTGGTCAGGGGAGATCTCCTAAAGGAGGGGACAAAGGCAGTCAGCTGGACCTGGAACCCAAGTGCCTCGCCAGGCAGAATAGCGTGGCATTTCCATACCGCCCTCTCGTGTCACTCGGGAGAACTGCAGAGGAAATCAGCATAGCGGCGCCTCCATGCTGCCCTCTGCTGGTACCCAGGGAGAGACACCGCACTGTGCAAACACGGTTGAACTTGGGGTCTCCCATTTGCTACTTAGTTAGACCAGTTAACCTCTCTAGGCCTTGCTCTTCTTATTTATAAAATGGAGGTGCTGGGTGTAGGTGCACACTCAGTACATGGTCAACAATCCACACACGCGGTCCAGCTTCTGAACCCCATCGAGTCTGCCCACCAACCCCCCATTTCATACTTCTGTGAGTAGATGACTCTGCTGAATTTGGGCAGGGTGGACTCAGAACAAGCCAATTAGACACAAAACTTCCTCCACCCTCAGCTTCCTTCCTGATGCACCCACAGGGTCTAGGAGTCATACGGGGCCTTTAAGGGCCTAAGAAGAAGGTAACCCAAGTGCTATGGGTAGCTTGAGGCTGGAAATGAATCTTGAAAAATTACTGAGCACCATCAAGCTATTGGGGAACTGGACTTAGATTTTCACCCACAAGGTGCCTACCGTTGCACTGAATCCTCAGCCAAAGTGACTTGTTACCACCGCCAGCAGACCCGGATGCTCAGGCCCAGATAAGTTAAACCCTTCCCCAAGTCACACAGCAAGAGAGTGGAGAAGCAGCATTTGAACCCAGGGCACATCTCACAGCTGGCTCCATAGATCCCTTTCCTGCACTCTCTGGCTTGGGGGGTAAGCCCCAAAAAGGGGTAAACTGGGAGAACCTCAGGACCCGAAGGAGCTGCCGACTGTGGTTCATCACGTCAGAAAAGGATTGCCTTCTGTATAACCAGTACTGTGGCTTTGAAACCAGAGATCTCCAGACTTTAGAAAACAGGTTTTTTTTGGTTGGTTGGTTGGTTGGTTGGTTGGTTGGTTGGTTGGTTGGTTTTTCAAGACAGAGTTTCCCTGTGTAGCTTTGGTGCCTGTCCTGGAACTCACTCTGTAGACCAGGCTGACCTCGAACTCACAAAGATCCACCTGCCTCTGCCTCCCAAGTGCTGGGATTACAGGCATGTGCTGCCACCACCACCCGGCAGAAAACAGGTTTTTAAGTTGTTGGGTCAAAATAAAATAAGACCAGATCTGATCATTCAAACAAAAACCGTCTGCTCATCAGGCACAGTTTGAAAAACACCATTTTTCAACCTTTCTCTAGAAGACTTACTTCTGCTTTACCTGCCCCACGAGGGACCCTGGATACATAAACATTTATATAATCCCAAAGCCTTTAAGAAGTACCCCCAAGCTGTGCAATCTGACTGTACCATTTGTACCATGGTGCTTAGTTTAATTGTCAACCGGACACAGTCTAGGGTCACCTAGGAAGTCTAGGGTCTGACGGAGGGATTCTCTAGATCAAGTTGGCCTGTGGGCAGGTACATGGTGGATTGTCCTGGCTATGTTTATTTAGTGTGGGAAGGCCCATCCACTAATGGCGGCACCACTCCCTAGGCTTCAGGTTCCAGACAATTAAAAAGGAGGAAGAGAGACGAGCGTGTGTGCATGCCTTCTCTCTCTGCTCTTGACAATGGCTGTGACTCACTGCTTCATTTCCCTGACTCCCTACAGTGATGGGCTGTGGCCTGGAATTGTGAGCCAATCAACCCCCCACTCCCCCCCAAAAAAGTTGCTTTCATCAGAGTAATTGGAAAGAAAATTAAAATGTGACCTTTCACTCATCCTAAAAATATTGTAAGAAACACACCACCCCCAGGTATTCTGGCCATCCTAGGTGTGAAACCAGTGGTGTAGCAATGCAATGCTGGGGTGTGTGTGTGTGTGTGTGTGTGTGTGTGTGTGTGTAACTGTGTGGATGGGATGCTAGATGGAAAAATACAGGAGCAGGGTATACGGCTCAAGGTTGAGAGCTGGCAGAGCTGAGGGAGATCTCTCCCCTTAATGACAAGCCCTGAGTAGAATGATGACTTTGTGGTATGTGAAGTAAGGGACCCTGTGCTCCCACAGGCAGGGGCACCCCATGTTCTGCCCAACCTCAGGAAAATAAACAGATTTCAGAGACTCCCACAGGATGCCCTGGAGTCCGCCCAGCCTGGTGCGCTAGCCCCACTCACTCTCCACCGACAAGTGACTGCTCCCCTGAGCCTCAGTTTCTCTCCCTGTTCCATGGAGCTCATAGTGAGACCCCAAAAGTCCCTAAAAAGAGCCCCGGAGGCCCAGACATCGCGATCATTCCTGCAAAGCCCTGAGCTGTTCACTGGGTGCTATCGAGAGCCTCGCTCTGAACCGGACATTTGATGTGGATCACCTCCTTTCATGCACCAGCTACTTAAGAAAAGAGAGGTTGGGGCTCACACCTGTGATTCCAGCACTTGGGAGGCAGAGGGGGAAGGGACGCAGTTCAAGGTTCCTGTAGCTAGAGAGTGAGTTTAATGCTAGCCTGGGTTACACGAGACTAGAAGAGGGGGGTGGAGGGGGAGGAGGGGGAGGAGGGGGAGAGGAGGAGGGGGAGGGGAGAGGAGCAGGAGGGGGAGGAAGACATGTACAACAGTTATGTACATTGTGTGTGTGTGTGTGTGTGTGTGTGTGTGCCCGTGCGCGCAAGCGCGCGCACGCGCACACATGCAAACCCCCAGGATCCACCTGTTTCTGCCTCCCCAGCCCTGGCATTACCAGGGCATGCCTTCATGCCCAGCTTTTGTACGTGGGTTCTGAGGACTGAACTCAGGCCCCGTGTTTGCACAGCAAACACTTCACGCACTGAACTACCCTCCAGACTATATTACCCACATAGAAAGACTGATGTCCTGAGTCTCTATGACCCAATATGGCGGCCTTGGCCACAGCAGTTTACATTAAATATAATTCAGAAGCCAGGTCCTTGGTCCCCAATACTAATCTAAATCCTAGTGCTCCGGAAGCCATGTGTGCCCATGGCTGCTCTTTCAGATGGCACAAATATGAAATATCCCCCATCACAGCAAAGTCAATGGGCAACACTGGTCAACACGGAGGCTTAGAGTGCCTGCATTGAGAGGCAGATCTAAACAAAGTCCTGACTCTAGACCACCCCCACACCCCCGACTACAAATGCTGACCCTGGAGCCTTGCCCTTACCCCCCACTCAGATACATCTGGGGTTCTGCAAAGCCTTCATCTAGCCCCTATTGAGGGCCCACTGTGTGCCAGGGTCTGTGCTGGGCATAGCCCAAGCCCTGCCATCTAGAAAGTAGCTATGGCGGTCTCTGGCCAGTAAGGGCTAAGGGGTTCAGGACTGCCTGTGGTCACCTCCAGGACTTCCTTGCGCACGTCCACGATCCGGAACCAGTGGCGGAGCTGGGGGAAGCCATCCAGTTCAGCATTGCGCTCCTGCAGGGCCACCTTCTTCTTGCAGGACAGCTGCCTGCTGAAGTACTTCACCAGCTTGCTCTGCAGAGACAGAGAACACAGAGACACACCTCAGAGACTCCGCCGCAGGGAGCAGCGGTGAGAAGCCCTGATATCGCCCACTAACCCGAGCCAATCCTGTGCCATCAACGACTGTTTCCACCACCACAAGACCATGCCTTCCTTCTGACATGGTTGGTGTGATCCTTGCTCTGCAGTGGAACAAGGGTGAAAGGTGGGAGGTGCCACCCGGAGGGAGGTGAATCAGACATGGAGGGATCACTGTAGTTCTCTTGGAAGCGGCGGGTTAAGGGGCTAGACCCCTTGGGCCTGGTCTAACTGGACCTTCCAGCTGCCAGAATCATAAGCCAAATGCACTTCCTTTCTTTATAAAGTATCTGGCCTCTGGCATCTTGTTTGAGCAACACAAAATGAACTAATATGCCTCCCACATTCTCACCGTGCGGGTGAAGAGGGGCAAACAGGTAGGCCTTGGTGTTTTGCTGTGTGGGGGTGGGGATGTGACCTCCCCTTCACGGTGTTATCCACCGACATTGCAACCGCATAGATCCTTGACCCAAGAATTCCTTGTCTTGAAACTCATTCTACAGCAGCCATCTTTTGAAAAGTAACTATATCCAAGGATTTTTTTTTTACAAGAGCAAAGGACTGTCGACACCCTGAGACTCCACCTGTCAGAAACTCATGACATACAACTGTGCAGCGGCCGCAAAATGAACTCTACACCCAACTCCGTAAGCTGAGGGTCCATACATAACGGAATGCGGGGTCCAGGAAGTTTGGGGGACCGTAAAGACGTCTGAATGTGCAATAACCAAAAACTAACTCCAAATCAAACACGTAAGACTCTGAGGTGCTCCTGGCAATGCTTGTCACCGGGAGTGACCTCACCGCAGCCTCCTCGGTTCTGAACACACGAACGCCCCGTCCCGAGTGCTGTCACAGCACCTAACAGCAGCGAAGCCTGCCGCAGCCCTCAGCTCCCACTGAGATGACCGTGCGTCGGGCACGGCAGTGTCTAACTGTACCTCTGAGGTTTCCTACACTCAGAGAAGCTCCGTGGCTCAATCACAGAAAACAGACCTGTAGCATTCTCCTCTCATCCTTCCTCAGTGTGTGAGTGTCAACCTGCTAGAGCTGTGGGCCACACCGTGTTAGAAGGCTAGATGAAAAAAAAAAAAAAATGTTGACTTTTTTTTTCTAATTTATTTCTTTTGGGTTTTCGAGACAGGGTTTCTCTGTGTTGTTTTGGTGCCTGTCCTGGACCTCACTCTGTAGACCAGGCTGGCCTTGAACTCACAGAGATCCGCCTGGCTCCACCTCCTGAGTGATGAGGTATATGCCACCACCACCTGGCTTGGTTTTTATTTTTAAAAATCATGAAAAAATTCTGTCTTAGGACTAAGACTGAATTTCCAACAATTTCTGAGATGGTGTTCAAGATGTTTATACCATCTTGTACTCTGTTCTTAGGCAAAACACTGTCCTCAGCATTGATGATTATAAAATCAAAATATTGATGGGCTTTAAGAAATGGTCAGATGTTCTATACCCTGCGGAGTGAAATATCAAATGTCCAGTCAAGTTTTAGTTATTTACATAAAAACAAACAAGCATACCCAATCTCATTAGTATGCATGCTTGCTTTCATATTTAATAAATGGTGACATCACGTGTATATGTAATCACTATGAAATAAACTTCATTATGATTTATCATCAGTAATATTAGAATAGTTACACCTACATAACCCCAGCTGCATAAACATTTCTCTGGTGATAAGGGGCTCTAAGTGGGGAAAGTCCCAGAAGCCCTGTTCACACCACCCTCAAATAAAATGATGAAGTGTACTATGAAGAGGCAGACAGCAGTTCCAAAGATGTCTTGACAACCAGAATCTCCCACTCCCCAGGAAAATGTGCCCATGAATTTCTTTGTAAACACAGAGCCTCTTTCTGGGAGGATCCTTAACCCTCTGGGATGAGAATGGAGGTAGGAAACAGTGGAGAGATATTCACACATTGCTCAGTTGTTGGATTTGCAAGTCATACACAAGTCTCTGTGAGCTATCCAGTGCTTTTTCAAAGAGGCCTGGCCCATATTTCTGGACAGACGCCAGGACACGCAAAAGGAACAGTGCTTTGTTTTGTTCATGGCTAGTCCTGTACATATGAACAACACTAACCAAAGAAAGGCAATACAGGGGCTGGAACAATGGCTAAGCACGTAAGAGGGGGGACTGCTCTTGCAGAGGACCTGGGTTTGGTGTCCAGGGTCACAACCATCTGTAACTCCAGTTCCAGGAGATCCGACGCGCTCTTCTGGTGCACATACAAACATGCAGACAAACACTTATAAACAAAAAGAAATAAATAAAAATAAACCAATCTAGAAGGAAGGAGAGAAGGAGGGAGGGAGGAGGAAGGGGCAATCTCAGTATGCCAAGCAGAGGAAGCGATGTGGGAGGGTAAGACTCAGTTTCTCGGGATGGGGGACGAACAGTACCAAGCAACAAGATGTGGCTCTGTTTCTTTATACACAAGTGACATTTGCATCTTTTCAATAATTAGGCAAAGCTCTATAAGAGACATTTAAAGAAATGAGAGCCAGCAAGATAGCTCAGCAATTCAAGGTTCTTGCCACCAAGGCTGATGACCTGAGCTCAATTCCCAGGACCCACACAGTGGAAAGAGAGAACTGACTCCCTTGGGGTGCCCTCTGACCTCCACATGCTCCATGGCATGTATACACACACACACACACACACACACACACACACACACACACACACAAAATACATAAAATGAATGGGGCTTACAACCTCCACACACGACCTGGAGGGGAGTCACAATTCAAACCCTGTCTTAGTTACGGTTCATTATTGCTGTGAAGAGACACCATGACCACAAAAACTCTTATAAAGAAAAACACTTAATTGGGGCATCTTATAGTTTCAGAGGTTCAGTCCATTATCATCATGGTGGGACATGGTGGCGTTCAGGCAGACAAGGTGCTGGAGAGGTAGCGGAGAGTTCTACATCTTGCACAGGCAGCAGGAAGTGACCAGAGACACTGGGCGTGGCTTAAGCGCATATGAAATCTCAAAGCCCACCTCCACAGTGACATACTTCCTCCAACAAGGCCATACATACTCCAACAAAGCCACACCTCCAAATAGTATCACTCCCTATGAGCTCATGGGAACCAATTACATTCAAACTACCACAAACCCTAACAGTGATGGCTGAAGACACCAAGCCAAACTGACTGGGCAACCTCCATCATTTGGAGATAACCACTAGGTGTCTTGATCTTGCAAAGCCACCCTGGAGTAACGCAAGGCCAGGGCTATGGAAAGCCAAGCAGTTTCAAGAGAAACCACCGTGTGGGCAAAATTCTTACCAAGTTTTATTACATGACAACCAGTGTTTGAGCATACTCTCACCAGCTGGACTGTCTGTCCAGCCAACTGCCTTAAACGTGCTTTAAAGGGGAGGAGGTGGGGTAAGGTGGAGGCGGGACAGGAGTATGGCTCTGAGCAACAAGCACTCACTTTTGCCTGACTCCCAGAGTTCGAGTCCCTCAAGTACCAGTCGCCTTTAATCTCAGATTTATGGGTATGTTCTCAATGTCTACTTTGATTCCAGACCTTCAGAAACGATGCAACCTCTGGTCCAAATGTCCAGAGGGAGGAAAGTCTCCAGCCAGAGATGACCAAGCAGACAGTGGTGCGGGTCCCTCAACTCGGGGACAGATTAGTGTTTCCTTTTGTTTCGTTTCATGTAAATGAATTTGGCGTGAAATTTAAAAACCAAAACAATATAAAATGGTTTTTTGAGAATAACAGTTGTATTGATTGAGGAGAAAGCCACCAAACCGAGCCCAAGGGCGGTGGTGGGCACCTCTCATTCCAATCACTCAGGAGGCTGAGGCAGGAGGATTGTTAGAGCAGGCGTTTGAGACCAGCCTGGGATATATAGTGAGACTCCCTATTTCAAAGAAACAAAAACACAAACAGGTCTGAGGGCGCTGGCAACGCTGCCTGGCGTGTGAACAAAGGCCTTAGTTGACCGATGGCACCATAAAAATCAAACCATCACTCCGTCCATCAATTAAACCAGGAAAAGCTGGACTGCAGCCATTCTGTGCATAGCCGGTACTGACGGGGGGGGGGGGGGGGGGGGGGGCAGCGGAAGCTGTTAATATATTAGACTGAGTGCATGGAGGGGTGTGGGGTTTGGGGGAGGTTGGGAAGTGGGTATTGAGACAGGGTCTCTCTACATAACCCTAGCCCTACCTGTCCTAGAACTCACTCTGTAGACCAAGCTGCCTCTGCCTCCCTAGTGTGGGATTAAAGGCCTGCGCCACCATCACCCAACAAGGCATGTTTTAGATATTGTGCATTTAACATAAAATTCACGTCGATTCTGTGGTTGCTTTTTTAAGCATAATAACTAGAATATACATGCATGCAGACACACATTTATACATAATTAATACTAATAAAAGTATGTCTTTTTTGTCTTTGTTTTGGTTTTTTGTTTGGTTGTTGTTTTGTTGTTGTTTGAGACAGGGTTTCTCTGTGTAGTTTTGCTCCTTTCCTGGAACTCACTCTGTAGACCAGGCTGGCTTTGAACTCACAGAGATCCTCCTGCCTCTGCCTCCTGAGTGCTGGTATTAAAGTCATGAACCACCACTGCCCAGCTGTATGTCTTTTTTTTAAAAGTGAGTTCAAGGCCAGTTTGAGCAACTTAATGAGACCCTGAGTCAAACAATTTTTTAAAAGAGTGTAAGATGGAGACTGGAGAGATGGCTCAGCGATTGAGAACACTGTCTGCTCTTGCAGAGGACCTGAGTTCAATTCCCAGCACCCATATGATGGCTCAATTGTCTATAACTCCAGTTCTGGGAAATCTGATGCCCCTACTGGTCCCTTCAGGCACTGCACACACATGATGCACAGACATACACACAGGCAAAACACCCATACACATAAAATAAAAAATAAAATAAAGTTCTGTAATTTAAAAAAAAAAAGTTAAAGGAGGCTAGAAGTGTAGGTCAGTAGTAGAGCACTTGTCTAGCCTGTGTGAGGTCCTGGGTTCCATCCCCACACCATGAAAACATGTGTGATGTACAGAACATGCCTGCAGAGGTGTATGAAATGTGAGCGGTTCTCTCTGATAGAGCGCTGACGGGTTTTCCTTGTTGATATTCTTGTTGTTGTTGGTTCTCAGTTGCCTTCTCCACAGTGATGTACATTCCCTGCTGTTGATGGGGTGGGGAGACATATAATATTCTAAAGAACATACAATATTCTAAAGTTTGGCTTGGGAACCTAACATGCTGGAATGCAGATGCTGTGCAGTGTGAACGGGAATAGAGAGGTAGTGGGACAGAACTTAGAGAGCATTGCCCCTCATCAAGCCTGCCATGAGTGTGTTAATACCCCCACACATGATCCCAGCAGCCAGGTTCCCTGAGCCCTCCCTGCTGAAACGCCGCACACAGGTCCTCACCCAGGGCACGGCCATTTTTGTTTTGTTGTGGCATGTGACACTCGTTATGCAAGGATACGGACTAGAGCTTGGATCCCCAGGACTCATACAGAAGCTGAGTGCATAAGGTGCCTGCCTACCATCCCAGCTTCTGGGAGCTGAAGACAGAGGACTCCCCGGGGCAAGCAGACCAGCTGAATGGGTGAGCTCTGGGTTTGGGAGACTTTGCCTCAGTGAAGAGAGGTGTAGGAAGTCAACAGCATCCTCTGGCTGCCATATGCATGTGCGTATCCAAGCATGTGCAACCCCTATCCACACGTGCTGGAACCATGTGAGACGCACACATACCACGCACACCACACACATACAGATGTAATAAAAAGAAACTTAGATGCACCGGCTATCATTCCACGTTTGTTCTCATTGATCTTAGAATAAAGAAGATCTTCTCAAATCTATGATTTTCCTAGTCACGGGGAAAGGAACCTAGACAGCAAACAAAGCAAATGGGGTTCCCACACGCTGAGATTGTGTGTGTGTGTGTGTGTGTGTGTGTGTGTGTGTGTGTGTGTGTGCTCAGACAAGGTCTTACTGCTAAGTCCAAGCTGATTTAACCTCTTCATCCTCCTGCCTCAGCCTCCCGAATGCAGGCATTACAGATGTGTGTAGTGATGCCTGATTTGATAGTCCCGTTTTCTTCTAATTTATTAATTTATTTTCTTATATGTGCGTGTTTGCCTGCATGGATTTATGTGCACCATGTACCTATAGGACCTCAAAATGGCCAGCAGAGGGCATAAGATTCCCTGGAGCTGGAGTTCCAAACCGTTGTGAGCTGCTATGTGAAAGCTGGGAACTGAACCTGGGTCCTCTGCAGGAGCAGTGTGTGCCCTTAACTGCAGAGCCATCTCTCCAGCCCCAGTAAAGCCCTTTGAATGGCAGTCGGTTTACCTAGAAATCTTGCTTCCCCAAGACTACGGTCACAGCACAATCGTGGCTGTCAGCGACAGTCCTAAGATAGACACCTTTCGTCAATCACTTAATCCTAGTGACAGTTTTGAGTTGTGATCACCTTCCACATTTGACAACAGAAAATATTGAAGCCAAGAAAGGTGGAGTCATTGGCCCAAGGTCATCACTGACTCCAGGCCATCAGACTTCACCCAGGTCTTGAACCCAAGTCCGATGAATGGAACAGGTGATCCTCAATCCCGATTGTCAAACTGACAGGCTTTCGAATCACTATGGTGTCTAGATTGAGTTAATTGAGGCGGAAAGACCCACCCCCACCTCCATATGAAGGCATCATTCTGTGGGCTGGGTCCTGAACTGAATAAAAAGGGAGAAAATGAGCTGAGCAGCCGCATCCATCTCTGGGAAGACAACTTGACAAACAGAAACCACAAGGCCACGTGGTCAGAGCCAAGAGGGAAGGGCAGCCAAGGGTCAGCCGGGGCATCCGAGATGCAGAAGTGATGGGCCAGCCTCTTACTCAGAAAGAATCCATTATCACAGGACGGTAATGGCGGGAGCGCTGGGCTTGCTAAGGGAAGCAAGGCCTCTCCTCCTTCCCTCATAGTTCTGGGAGGTGGGTCTAAGCACAGAGCTTACTACACCACGCCCCTCCATGGGAGGGGGTGCTCTTCCTGACTGATAGGTTCTGAAGACAGGAGCCACGCCCCTTCAGGCAAGCCCAGAGAGCCAGAGCATTTAGCGCAGCCCATGGCTAATTTGGCAAGAGTCACCCAGTATCTGCCGAGTCTAATTGTTTTCTAGGCCAGCCTCACATTCTTTGTCCTTTTCCATTTTCTAGTGAGTCATTTTTATCGTATTTTTGCAAAAGTTCTACCCACAGAATTTCTGGAATTGAAAAAGCTGGCCCGTCACCAGAGAAGGTGTACCAAGCAGGAACATACGTATTTTGGGGTGAATTTTGGCTCCTAATTTTAAGTCCTTTCACGTTAGAAGTGTAGCTCAGTGGCAGAGCACATGGCCAGTGTGTATAAGGTCCTAGGTTCATGCCCCAGAACCAACCAAAAATCACTGTGGTAATAACTAAATCTTTCCACACACTAGATTAGTTTTGTTTTGTTTTTTTGTTTTGTTTTAATGGTTCCTGATATGTTTCTTCTTTTGAATGAATGTGTTGGCATGCTTGACATGGGGTCACATTATTGGGACTGTATTACAGATGAGGAAATGGAGCCTGGAGTGCTGGAACCCCCTCCCAAAGTCACAAAGAAGTGGCAGGGCCAGGATTCGAATTCAGGACATCCAATGCCCACTCTCAGGGTCTCTCTTTGCTTCTCCATTGAAACAGACACAGGGTAAGAGCCTTTGGTGGCTTCACCCCTGCCCAGTGGCCTCGTCCCGCCTGGTGGCCTAATTGACTTTTAGGTCATGCTCAACTCAAATCTGAGCTAAAGTGGAAAAAAAGCAGTTCAAAGTATCCACTTTCAAGGGCCAGGCAGTGGTGGCCCACACCCTTATTCCCAGGTCTCAGGAGGCAGAGGCAGGGGGATCTCGGTGAGTTCGAGGCCAGCCTGGTCTACACAGCGAGTTCCAGGACAGCCAAGGCGGTAAAGCAACCATGTCCCCCCAACTCCCCAAAAAATTACAGCAAGGTTGGTCCAAGTACACCCACCCTCTGAAGTGCTTGCTACTGGGGTCACAGGTGCCATTCCATAGAGCCTGGCTAAGAGGTGCGGGGGTCCTAGGGTGCAATTCTCCATCTGTACACCAGAGGGCAGGCCGGCCCCTCGCACAGCAAATGGAAATTGTCTGCAGGCCCAGACTGCATCCAAGCATCCCCGCGCCTTATTACTGTATTCCATATTAGCATGATGGTAAATTTAGCAGCATAAACAACAAAAAAAAAATTAAAAGTCAAGACATGCGACAGCTCTAAAAATAATCGTGTCTCAAATCCCTAATGGGAAACAGGAAACTTTTTTCACTCCAAATCAAACTGCAGAAACCTGCAGGGAACAACACACAGGAGTTTGGGTTGCTGCCTCCTAAAGCCATCACCCCTGGGCACTTCTGTCTGATCGATGGGTCAGGAAAACTGAGAGGAAGGCAGGGTACGCTGAAGAGGGGTGTGCACCCAATCTTCCAGGCCTGTGTGAACCTACCAGCCAGCTGCGGCTGGGAATCATACCACACCCATGATACAGGTGGGACACCTGGAGCCCAGGAACAACACAGCCAGCCTTCGGGCAGGCAGCACGGAACCACCATGCCCTCAGGACCCTGAGAACTCCATTCCCACAGCCTCCTTACTAACCATCCTGAACCCACAGGGTCTGACCTTGTACCTGTCCTTCCTGCCATCGGGTAGGTCTCCTGGCACCAATGATGTCTCCCTCCCACCCATCAGAGTTCTCATTTCCAAACCAGGCACACCCAGTTCCACACACACCCCACACCCTGGGTAGCGCTCTTTAGCACAAATGATGCTGTTTACTGGTTTCCATGGCTACACCTTCCCACCGCCACACACCCATCATTCTGTCAGCTCCAATCAGGGGCTCTCTCTGCCTGTGCTCCCCCAGCATTTGGATCCTGCCCAACAGAAAATCCAGTGGTCTGTCTTTTTTTTTTTTTTTTTTTTTTTTTGGTCTTTTGATAAATGCACATCACTGGAAGCGGCCACCAGACCTCCAGACATGAAGCCTTGAGCCCTTTCCCAAGGTACAGCCTGGGCAGGACCGGCTCCCTAGCTGGGCAGCCAAAGCTCGGGGCTGTCAAATCCCGCCAGGGGTAATGAAATCGCTGGAGCTGCAACCAGAGGCCTAAGGCCTTCCCGCGGTTGCCAGGGCGACCATTGTCAGAACACCCCTGCAGGAGGGGCCGGCTGACAGGGGAGAAAATTGTCTGACTGACTGAAAAGGTTTCAGACAACTGACCCTATTGCATCTAGAGGCAAGTTCCCAGCTGGGGAGGGGTCTGTGTCTTCTGCCCTGCCTGGTCCCCAGAGCAGAGAGGACCACAGGGGTCCAGGGCAATCAAGGGATGTGGAGCCCACTGCCCACTGCGTCCAGTTCAGGAGAGCTGATGGCTTTTCTATTTCTTTTTTAAGATTATTAAGTGTGTGTGTGTGTGTGTGTGTGTGTGTGTGTGTGTGTGTGTGAATGCAGATGCTCATGGAGTCCTGAGAGGTGCTGGTTCCCCTGGACTGGAGTTAGAGACAACATGTGAGTGTGAATGTTGGGAATTGAAGCTAGTGTGTCCTCGTAACCACAGAGCCATCTCTCCACTTTATCTCTTTTACTCTTTCTGGTAAGGAATATTACCAAGAGCCAAAGGTCCTAGAAAGCAACGGAGTGAAGACACTCATTATTAGAATCTTTATAGTTTCTGAGATAGGTCTCGTGTAGCCCAGGCTGGCCACAAACCCACTATGTAGCCAAGAATGATGCTGAACTTTGGACCCTCCTGCCTCCACTTCCTGAATGCTTCAGCATAAAGATGTGCACCAACACCACGCCCCGTTCATGCTGTGTTGGGAGTGGAACCCAGGGCTTCATACAGGCTTGGCAAGGGCTCTACCCACTCAGCTACATCCCCAGCCTCAACACTGTTATAGTATTAACACTTACGTTATGATAATATGCTGCCATAATATAGTTACATTATTTCTATAACATAATACAGAGTCATGCACACATGAACATTCATATGTAATTTGAAATATAACCATATCCATATTGTATATGTGGTTAAATTGACACTTGTTGATTTTTATATACTAGCTGTATCCACTGGTCTGTTGATAGTAACACTATTAATTCACCAACTATTATTCAAGAATCCAGTCACAGTTGAATGTATGGCTATAGTGCTTGCCCTGTGCCTGGCTCTGGGATAAGGGCTTTACTAATACAATTAATGACTGTGATTGTCATCTTATGTACCTTAAAGGCCTCTTAGAGGGAAGAGAGCCGAGGCACAGTGTGACCATTAGCCTGGCTAAGGCCAGGAGCGTAACTAACAGGGACGGAGCGGCCCCAAGACTGGCCCGACCCTGAGTTCAATGTTGTTAGAGTCTGCTCACTATAGGATTGCCTGGGGATCTTGTTAGTAACACACAAGCTAAGCCCCTGCTCGGCTCCACCCCAAGCCCCCAGGACTCCTGGGACCAGGGGCTTCTCTTTCCATCTAAACAAGGTCCCCAGATAGTTCGGAGAGGCAAGAAGCTCAGCCATGCTGACTTGGACTTCACCGTCCTGGGAGAATCTGGCTGTCCCTGACTCATCAAGGCTGCAGCAGTGAGGGGCTGTGGATGGGCTGAGGTTCAGGGGAGGTGGGGATTCGGCACCCGGAGCCAGTAGTCCCTGAAGGCACAGGTACAGGGTTGAGGACCATAAAAATACAAATGTAGGCCAGGCAGTGGTGGCGCACGCCTTTAATCCCAGCACTCGGAGGCAGAGCCAGGTGGATCTCTGTGAGTTTGAGGCCAGCCTGGTCTACAGAGTGAGATCCAGGAAGGGCACCAAAACTATACAGAGAAACCCTGTCTCGGGGGGGAAAAAAAAAGGAAAAAAAAAAACCACAAATGTAATCTGTTTCTTTCTTGCAATCATTTCCAACTTTTCTGGAAACAAGGAGGCACCCAAAATATGCACCACTCCCCTCTTGCCCAGCACTGGCTTCAGGGGAGCTGATTAACTAATACATTCAACTTTTGAAAATGTCCCAGCCTAAATCATACCTAAGCTGAATGCAATTTCCAATTTGGTCAGACTAAATGACCTCCCACCCACTCCTTCCACCAGGCACACACTGTAGCTCCCTCCCTCTTAGCCATTCTCCGGGGGATATGCTGTATGGGAAATACACACTGGTAGGGAGGGGGGCCCACCCTTTGTGCCTCCATTCTGAACCATGCAACTGAGAAAGGTCGATGGCGGCAGGAAATGAAAAGGGCCAGTGGGCAGGTCCTATACTGAAGGATGGGAAGTAAAGGCTGGGCAGTAGGTCTGATCCCCACGCCTGTGAACCTGGCAAATTGTGAGTCTGGGAGCCAGAGCCGAGCAACAGTTACAAACATCTGGGGAAGGCATGCCCTGAGCAATCTGCAGCATTACCACCCATTGCCTGAACCATGAGGAGAGAGACAGCGGGTGTGGTGGGCACATAGATGCAACTAACATCCACGAGGCTGAGACAGGAAGACCAAGAGTTCAAGTTCAGCCTGGGTTACACAGCGGGATCCTGTCTCAAACAATACCTGAGAAAGACCAGAATGATCTAGAATAAACTCTGTACCGATAGCCAGCCACATCAAGGTAATGGCTAAGCAGCTTCACAGCCGAACCAACACCCATGTTCCATTTAGTACCACACTGCCCAAGACAGTCTCGGTATTCATGACTATAGCAGTGAGATTAAAGTTAATTATGTCACATTAGTAATCAACATACTAAATAAACTGATATCTTAGCACCCTTGACAAAAAGAAATTCCAGGGATGGATAGAAGGCTCAGCAGTTTACAACACTGGCTGCTCTTGCAGAGGACCTGGGTTCAATTCCCAACATCCACACTGAGTAGTTCACTACTGTCTGAACTCCAGTTTCAGGGATATCTGTTGCCCTCTTCTGGCCTCTATGGGTACCTGCATGCATGTGGTGCACATAAACTCACAAAGGCATACATACATACACATAAATTAAAAAAAAATAAATAAACACAATTTTTTAAAAATTCCAGCCAGGAGGTGGTAACACATGTCTTCAATCCCAGCACTGGAGAGGCAGAGGCAGGTGGGTCTCTGTGAGTTTGAGGCCAGCCTGGTCTGCAAAGTGAGTTTCTGGACAGCCAGGGCTACACAGAGAAAACCTATCTAAGGGGGAAAAAAAAGAAAGAAAAGAAAAGAAAATTCCAGATCCCATCCTTACTGAAATCTTTGATCACTGATCTGCTGAGACAATCAGAAGGCTCAACACCCTCAAATAACTTCAGAACTTCATCAAGGTTTAACTTTAATTGGGTGAGATGAACCAAGGTCCCCATTAAAACGATATCTTTAGACTCACTCAAGACCTGGGACACATTATACAAATTAAGGATCATTAAACCCATCAGAGTAATGTCTGCATTAAACAGTTTGTATATTTGAGGTAATTATTTCATATTCTTCCAGTCTGACATAATGTAGAAAGGTTCACACCACCTCTCCAACTCTGGTCTGAAACGTGTAATTGAACAGCTGGTTCAGACACACGATTTGAGTTGAAACTGAATTCAATTTAGGTACAACCTCACCAAAAAGCTTAGCATATTTATGAAGTTTTAGACATACATTTTTTATTTTAAATATATATTTAGTTTTCCTAGTGTTCGGGAACAAACACAGGTCTTGTGCATGTCAGGATAGTGCCGAGCCACTGAGTCATGTTACCAGCTTATGAACGTTAATTCTTTTTAGTGCATGTGTGTGGGCGCACATGCTCGCACATGCCTCAGCACTCAGATGGGAGACAGAAACCACTGTGAGAGTCAGTTCTCTCCCTTCACCATGTGGGTCCCAGGAATCCAACTCAGATCAGCAAGTTTGGCAACAATCACCTTTGTGTGCTGAGCCATCTCACAGGCCCCTCATTTCCTGAAGCTGCTGCGGGTTATGTACATAGTTGAAAAGGCTTGTTTACCAACAACTAGGGTGCTTAAAATTTCCATATATCAAATGTATAAATACCGTTTAAACTGCCTGAAGGTGTGGTTGATATATTGTGCACCCCAATAAACTTATCTGGGGTCAGAGAACAGAACAGGCACTAGACAGACATAGAGGTCAGAAAATGGTGGCATACACGCCTTTAATCCTAGCATTCCAGAGGCAGAGATCCATGGGGATCTCTGTGAGTTCAAGGTACACTGGGAACAGCCAGGCGTGGTAACAACATCCTTTAATCCCAGGAAGTGATGGCAGGAAGCAGGAAGGTATAAAAAGCATGAAAAACATGAACTAGTTGGTTAAGCTTTCAGGCTTTCAAGAAGCAGTTCAGTTGAGATCCATTTGGATGAGGACACAGAGGCTTCCAGTCTGAGGAAACAAGATCAGCTGAGGAATTGGTGAGGTGAGGAAGGTGTGGCTTGTTCTGCTTCTCTGATCTTCCAGCATCCACCCCAATAACTGATACCAGGTTTGATTTTATTAATAAGACTTCTTAAGATTCATGCTACTTGAAAGTGTTTAATTCGTTAAGATCCAGATTGTTACCCCAACCTCCACCTAGTAAATTTCACACACAAGCTAAATAGTTCAGATCCAAAAACACAGTTGGGAGTGTTTTCATTAAACAGACAATGGTCCAACAAAGGAACATTGATTGCCACACCTTTCTTGTTTTTATTATTTGATATTACTTATTGTTGGGGGGGGGTGTATGCAACAGAGCCATGTGGAAGTCAGCGAACAACCCATGGGAGTCAGTCTGTCCTTCCACTATGTGGAATCTGGGATTCAATTCAGCTCATGGGGGATCTGCAGCGCACACACACACACACACACACACACACACACACACACACACACACTGTGCCTTCTTGCCTGCAACAACTGCACCTTTAAATTCCTAGGTGAAGAAAGACTAAAGATGGAAAAGCTAAAAGTCCTGCACTCGGCTCTAGGATCTAGGGTGAGGAGCTGTGGGGTTCAAATGATCCACACAGCCTCTCAAAGATGCGTTTTTCCCTGTTAATTGGAAGGGAAAGAAAGAAAGAAAGAAAGAAAGAAAGAAAGAAAGAAAGAAAGAAAGAAAGAAAGAAAGAAAGAAAGAAAGAAAGAAAGAAAGAAAAAAAGAATCTACCCTCAAGAGTGATATCAAGTTCCAAACTTTCTCGGTTATCTAGTATGACTGGAGAAGGCAGGAACATCCACAGGTTGAATCTGGGTCTTGGCATTGCTGGGCAAGAAACCCACTCTGGGCTCTGCACAGGTGGGGCCCTATAACAAGAAGAGTTACTTCTGTGAGGTGTCCAGGATCCCAGGATCCTATCTGGCTTGGCCTCAAGTAAGCTAATGGGACCTGGATGAGCCAATCACCTAAGCCAGTATGGTCTACTGGGACTTTCTAGAATGATGGCTATGTTCTGTATCTGTGATGTCCAACAGAATAGCCCCAGGTGAATATGGAGTACTTGAAATAGGGATAGGGTGAATGGCCAAGAAGCTGCGTTTAAGGTCGTGTTTAATATGAATTAACATAGTTTTAGTGAACTGCACGTAGCAATGGCTGCCATATTTGGATAGTATGGACACAACAGTTTCTCCATGGTGGTCATCTCCATCATCTAAACCATACTTGCTTCTCTCAACCTTCTGAGAATAGCGGTTTGGATGAGAATGGTCCCTATAAACTTGGTTGTTGGAATACTTGGTTCCCAATTGGCAGAAGTGTTCCAGAAAGATTAACACCATCTAACTGACAAGACGTTGTCCCTCACTTTGACCTTGATCTGATCCTGGACAGAGGCCCAGGATCACCCAAGACCGTCTCTCCCTATAGCCTCTGACTCCATTCTCCAAACATTCATCTGTAGGATGCATACCGGGCAGCCTGAAGATGCCACCCCAACCCACCTCCCAGCCTGGGGTGCTCTGCCCTCAACTCCCACCACAAACCACACAAGCCCTTATTCCAACTCCATACAAGCTCTCCCATCCCTCCCATGAGTCAAGCTCATCATACACCAGAGCCTTTGCATATGCCAGCCCCTTCACCTGGCACTCCCCTTCCCACACATCAGAGTGGTCCCTTCTCATCCCTGCAAGCTCCGTCCATAAACCATGTCCATCCTAGCCAAGACAAAGCAGTCCATTGTCTGGGTAAGGTCCCCTATCACCATGTTGCTTCTCCTTCACAGAACTGATCACAGCTTCTAATTACATGCCCAGGACACATGGCCATTAGCACGCCAGTGTTGGCGTTATTTCTGTCTCTCTGGCCCCTAGCACAGGCCCTGACACATAGTAGGTGATTAATAGCCATCTACTGAAGGAGGGAGGGAGGGAGGAAATCAACACCTCTCTTAAACTCTCTCCTGCCGTCCTCAGCTTACACTGGGGCTTCTTAAAGTGGTGCCCCCAGATCAGGGGTATCGCCGTCCACTGGGGACCTGTTAGACTCACTGAGTGAGACCCTGGGAATAACTGAGGTCACCACCTTTGACCTCCTGCTCACCCTTCAAGATGTAGGTCAAATTCTCTTTGTTCTTCCTCACTCTGGAGTGTGAGCCACCACATCCAACTCCATAAACACACGCCGGGTTCCTTGGTTTGTCTTCATTTTGAGAAAGAGTCTCACGTAGGTCAGGCTGGCCCAGAACTTTGGATGCTGTAATGAGGCTGTCCATGATCTCCGGATCGTCCTGCCTCCATTTCCCAAGTGAGCAGCACCACACCCTGCTTAAGTGCACTGTGTGCACACAGCAGCTAAGCAGCCCCCCCCCCATAAGAACAGTTTCTATTCCATCTCAATTCTACCAGCAACCATTATGAGGGCAGGAACTTCCTGCCTTCTTCACCTTCTCCCAAAGAACTTAAGAAGCATGTTCATGAATGAATAATGTGCAAAAAGGAACAAATGAAGGTTCTCTCCACGGACAAACACACAGCTGCCCAACTGGTCCTGGGTTCTGATGTCTGACCCAGATGCTGCGTGACGTGCTGTTCTGTTTGTTTGGGTTATTATAGAGCATGGAAGGGGTTGGTACCTGGAGATATGAACAGCAACTCCAGGCAGCTGGTACTAACCCAGGATGGGGAGGGAGGGGGCACATTGGCAACAGAGATCAGAGTCAAGTACTCCCTTCCTTCCTCCCTCCCTTCCTTCCTTCCTTCCTTCTAGAGACAGACAGACAGACAGACAGAGAGGAGAGAGAGTGAGAGAATGCATGCCTCTGTGTGTGCATGTATGGGCACACATGTGCATGCATGCCTGTGTGTGTGCCTGTGTGTGCACACATGTGCATGCATGCATGCCTCTGTGTGTGTGTACATGTGTGTGCACATGCATGTGTACATACATGCAGATGCAGGTGCCCATGTGTAAGTGTGTAGAAGCCACGAGCTAATACTTGGTGTCTTCCTCAATCATGCCCTACCTTATTTTGCAGACAGGGTCTCTACTGGACCTGGAGTTCACCAATCAGGCTAGGCCAGCCTGCCAGTGATCCCCTAGGATCTGCCTGTCTCCACCTCCCCAGAACTGGGTTACACGGGCGTGTGATGCCACACCCGGCTTTTACTTGGGTGCTGGTGATCTGAACTCTGGTCCTCACTCTTATACAGCAGACACGCCACCCACTGAGCCATCTACCCCAGCCTTCTTTCTGGTGTGTGTGTGTGTGTGTGTGTGTGTGTGTGTGTGTGTGTGTGTGTATGTGTGTCACACAGCCCAAGCTGGCCTCCAGCTCACTGCATAAGAAAGGGTGACCTCAAACTCCTGATTCACCTTTCTCCACTTCTCAAGTCCTAGGACTATAGGCAAGCACCACCATGCCCAGTTCATTTCCTTTGGGAGAAGGAACCTGGGGCCTCATGCACAGTCAACAAGCACTCTACCCACTGAGCTACACAGCCCAGCCAGGTGAGATTCTTCCAGTCACATCACCCACATTGAGATGCTCGCCGTCCTACAACCTCTGCCTGTGGATAGTGAGAATCTCCATCCTTCTGGCTCTTTGTGTGCATCGTCTCTGGTTCTTACTAGCGATCTGTTGAGGTGACCTTGTCAAGCCGTTTTTACAGTGAGGAAACGGAGTCAGTTGCTTTGACCCACATAACCCCAGTTTGCTGATGCCCTCACCACCTCCCACCATACAATGGCATCCCAAGGTAGGACCCACTTGCCCTTTGGGGGAAAGCTGGGTTTTGATGACAACCTGAGCTGGGGCCCCTTTGGTAGCACTAATGTCCCTAGAGAAAAAGAGGCCACCCCATTCACACACTCTGGCAAGGAGGTGGTCATTCGAAACCCAGGCAGAACCCACCGGTGTTGGCGGGCTCGTCTCAGGCACCAGCTGTAGAACGTCAAGGAAGACATCTCCATTGTTCATGCCACACGATCTGTGGAATTGCATGTGGCATTCCATGGGAACCAAGTCGGGGAGATCTAGTTAAGTGTTGGGTTGGTGGGATGAAGAGCCTAGCGATGGATGATGGAGACAGCCACATGCTAATGTGAATGCATTTAATGCAACTTAGAAATGGACCAAATGAGGCTGGAGATGGCTCAATGTGAAAGGCGCCTGCCGCTAAACCTGACGACCTAAATTTAGTCCCCAAGTCCCACGTGGTGGAAGGAGAGAACCGACTCCCAAAAGTTGTCCTCTGACCTCCACTCCTGGGTGCACCCACTTATAAATACAGAGAGAGAGAGAGAGAGAGAGAGAGAGAGAGAGACAATTTTCAACACTTTAATGGATAAAATGGTAGATGTTATACTTTACAATAATGCAGGAAATGCTGGGTTGGAGAGGGTTTCTTTCTATTTTTTCCCCAAGACAGGGTTTTTCTGTGTAACAGCCTTGGCTCTCCTGGAACTCCCTCTGTAGACAGGCTGGCCCCAAACTCATAGAGATCCACCTGCCTCCCAAGTGCTAGGATTAAAGTCATGTGCCACCACTGCCCGGTGTGATTTCATATATTTTTATTTTATCTGTATGAATGCTTTACCTGCACATATATATGCTCACTATGTACATGCCTGGTGCCCATGGAAGCCAGAAGAGGGGGCCTCAGATCCTCTGAAACTGAATGGCTGTGAGCAACACATGGGTGCTAGGAACTGAACCTGGGTCCTCTGGAAGAGCAGCCAGTGCTCTTAAGTGCTGAGCCATCTCTCCATTCCCAGAAGTGTTTTAAAATAAAAATTTCAAGTTTGTATTTCAAATTTAAGTTTTCATAATAAAACCCAAGCCACATACCTGCTGGGTGACCCGGACACCCAAGTCAGAAGCCAGGGTGGCCTAGAGCTCTCAGCGGCTCTAACTTATAACACAGTTGGCACCGAGCCGCAGCACTTCAATTATCACAGGCTAATGAGAATTGAACTTCAGCAGATTCAATACACAGGACCACGCCCCATCCCCTGAGTGAAGACCAAATATAGTTTATTCCTATGGCCTGTTCCTCCTCACACGTCGGGAAAACTAAGCCACCAAATGCACAAGCAGGCCTAGGGCTCCCCAGAGACCAAATGACCCACACAAGAGCAGGTAGGGCCCACTGAATTTTAATGAAAAGTTTATTCTCAGCAAAATACTTTCATCTTTGATGTCAGGCAATGACATGACCTGTTTTTGCAAAATCGCCTGGGTTCGGTTTGGGCAGGTTGGTATAATCCTTCACTGCTATCAGGGCATCTGTGTGGACATATTAGATCCAATGCCTTGGTGTGGACATTAGTTTAATGTGAGCTCTGTGGGTGCTTGGGGATGGCTCATCCTTCACCGCGGTCAGCCATTCTGCTCACTGTAGGATAAGGATTAGCCTTCCTGCTCTGTTCACCAAATCCTATGGAATATCCTCAACCAAGTCATGATCACAGAATATCTCTAGACTTTGATAAACATCCCAGGCTAGGATCTGGTCTTGCTGGCCAGTGAGATGACTTGGTAGACAAAGGCATCTACTACCAAGCCTGGCAAGCACAGTTCAGTCCCTGGGGCTCACGTGGTGGGAGGGAACTCCTCTGACCTCCACATACAAGCCGTGTGTGTGCACACAAACAACAATTCAGTAAGTTAATATAATTTAGTAAAAGAAGTTGACTTGTGTGGGAGCTATTTAAGTAACAAGAAAAATAAAAGCATTTGTAGGAGGTACCTGAGTCTTTTTTCCTTTATTCATAAAGGAACGAGGCTTGAGAAGCCCCACCCAACACCAGGAGGGATGATCCAGTTGCCCACGCAGCCTGGCAGCCCAGGCTCTGAAGCCACACAGTAGGTGGCCTCTCTGGGCTCCATGGTCACCTCAGCAGCAGCTGACTGACACAGACAGCTCCCAGGCCAAGGCCCTTTTCACATGTCACTTCAGTGGTCACACTCTGAAATGAGGGGACATTGAAAATGAAAATGTGGGCGCTGGAGAGATGGCTCAGCGGTAAAGAGCACTGGCTTCTCTTCCAAAGGACCCGGGTTCAATTCCCAGCACCCACATAGCTGTTCACACCTGTCTGTGTAACTCCAAGTGTAGGGGATCTGATGCCCTCACACAGACATATAGGCAGGCAAAACACCAATGCACATAAAATATAAATAAGCAAATCAAAATGTGTAAAATATGAAACCTCGCTGGAATTCTGGAGTGGCTCCTTTTGGCTTCCGTCCCAGGGCCTCCTCCCCACCCCATGATCCTTATTATCCTGCCCCTGTAGGAGCAAGTCCACTGTGGACGACTTTCAGATGAAAGGAGCCACACGAGGTTTCCCAGAAACCGAGGCAAGGACAGACAGAGAGCTGCTGTTATGAAGAGCTGCTGTTATGAACTCGGAGCATCTATATAGGAGATGTGGCTGAACTCCTTCCCTGGAGAGATGGAAACAAAGGTCCACTCCTGCCTTAAAGAATCCAGACAACAAGTCAAAGACTCCATGCAAGTGCAACTTGGGAAAACAATGAGTTTGCTGGGCTCACTTACAGGCAAAG
>NC_050464.1:35292690-35320026 GCF_903995425.1 Onychomys torridus
TGATGGTAAGTTAAAGTGTTTGCCCTATAAGTAAATACGAGGACCAGAGTCAGAGCCTAGGACGCACAGAAAACAAGCTGGACACAATCATACACACTTGTATCTCGAACTGGGTGGGAGGCAGAGACAGAAAGGATCCTTGGGGCTCACTAGCCAGGCCAATCGGTCTACCTGGCAAGTTCCAGACCATTGAGAGACCTTATCTCAAAAAACCATAGGATAGGCCAGAGAAATTACACCCAAAGTTGATCTCTCTGGCCTTCACACACATGTGTATACACATGCACTAGTGTACACACACACACACACACACACACACACACACACACACACACCACACACATTGCTGTCTAGATGAGTACCTGGGAGGTGGAGTTCTTTCCTAGAATGCATGAAGCCCAACACAGCAATCAAATTAAACAAATGTATCACAGTGCTTGGGTTTTGGGGTATGTTTCCTATTTAGTTTGGTTTGGTTTTGCAGTACTAGAGACAGGCCCCAGGCCCTATGCATGCTAGGCAAACACTCTACCACTGAGCTACATCCCGGCCCTCTGGTGCCTGTTTTGCATGTACAGAAACTGAAGTATGGCCAGGCACCTAGATGACTTTCTCGGTAGCTCCCATCCACGTTAGTGATGGTGGCAGAATGGGGACCAGGGCCATCCAAACCGCGACACGGTGTCCCTATTCCCAGACCCACGTGTCTCCTCACACTCAGGTCACCTGGAAAAGTAAATCACTGGGCTAAGAGCCAGCACGCCAGCAATGGAAAGCAGAGTCTCAAGGTTAATGTCTTCAGGGCAAGGGTGACCCCCAAAACAGCCGTACCCCGAAAGCCTCATCCCAGCATGAATGGTGCACCCCGGCTGCATAGATGGAGTCTTCCCCTTTGATTGCTCTCCCATGGTTAATACTCCTGCTTTCCAGAGACTCCCAGTTAGGGCAGAATTACACGCTCGTGGCCGGGAGTTACAGAGGGAGCAGGACACTCCAGTGAGGGTCCAGTGACCATCCCCACCTCACTGTCTCTGAAGGACATCAAGCAGGCTGAATGAGGCTCCTACAAGTGGCCGCAGCTGCCTTGATGATGGCGACAGTGGTCAGTTGAGTGGACAGTGCTCAGCCACCACCTTATCCATACTGTGACTCCCTTGGAACCTTTTTGTTTACTATCCTAAACCTTACACCATGTCCTAACATCTGCCTCTGGCTGTGCTCAGGGAAGCCCCATGGGGGGAATACAGTCAGGGTTTCCAAGGGGTTTGTATGTGTGTGTGAGAGAGAGAAAGCATGTTTGTATGCGTGTGCATAAATGAGTGCATGCATGCGTGTGTGCATGTGACAATCAGAGGACAATGTCATATATCTCCTTTATCACTTTCCACTTTATTTTTTTCCCTTTTGTTTTTTTTTTTTAATTCCTTTGAGATAAGGTCTCACTCTCTCACTATGTAGCCCAGGCTAACCTGGAACTCACTATATAGCCCAGGCTAACCTAAAACTCACCAAGTTCCAGTTGCCTCTGCCTCCTGAGGGCTGAGATTAAAGGTGCGTGCCACCTCCTAAATTTTTGAAACAGGGTCTCTCACTGATCCCAGAGGGACACTGGCTGGCCAGGCAGCAGGTTCCAGGGACCTGCCTTTCTCTGCCCTGTGCACTCCCAATTGCTAGGGCATTAGACATGGGCCACCAAGCCCGGCTTTTACATGGGTGCTGGAGATCTGAACTCGGGACCTCATGCTTCTACAATAGATACTTGGTTCATTATTGCCGTTATTATTTTTTTTTTAGATAAACTGTGCCTCAGGGGAGGAACTCATTCTTCTCCCAATGCATCCTATGACCCAACCTTTTATCTTCTATAAACAAACTCAGTCCAAGTTAGAAGTGGCAGGCGCCGAGGGAGCTGCCCACCCCGCAGACAGGGAGGATTTGAATCTGGAAACCCAAGAATTCCCAATTCGTCCAACATCCAGTGTCTATGGTGTAAGAGGAGGGTGCCAATAAGACCCAACGATGTCTTATGTCCGTATACGGAAAGGACTCATAACAGAGCTGCGGAGATGTCTCTGTCGGCAAAGCTCTGGCCTTGCAAGCAGGAGGACAAGAGTTCAATCCCCAGAACCCGAGACTTTACTTAAAAAAAAAAAAAAGCGTTGGTGGCGCATGCCTTTAATTCCAGTACTCGAGAGGCAGAGGCAGGCAGATCTCTGTGAGTTCGAGGCCAGCCTGGTCTACAGAGCGAGGTCCAGAACAGGCACCAAAACTACACAGAGAAACCCTTTCTCCAAAAACAAAACAAAACAAAAACAAAAAAGAGCCCAGGTATGATGGCACATGCTTGTGATCCCAGTGCTGGGGAGGTGGAGGCAGGCAGATCCGAGGCATGCTGGCCCACCAGCCTAGCCTATTTGGTGAGCTCCAGGCCAGTGAGAGACACTGTCTCAAAAAATAATGTGGAAGGCGCCTGGAGAATGACAATTGAGGATGGCCTGTGGCTTACATACACACACACACACACACACACATACACACACACTAGCGCACACGCACAGAGAGCTCAGGGCAGTGTCAGTCATGCTCAATACTGTGCAAACATGGGCTGCTGTTTGTTGATGTCTTGACTCCCACAGATGCCAACTCTGTAGCATATATATTCGTAAGATAAATGTCTAGGAAATGATACGCAAATTTACTAAAACCACCTTCAAGGTTGCAGAGCCAGGCCCTATTATAAAGAGGATTTAGAGACGCTGGCCAGCATTGTAGTTAAGGTCCAGACTTCAGGGTCCTGCAGACCTAGACTCTGCCACTTGTAGGCTGGGTGGTCCTGGGAAGCTGACTCCTGAGCTTCGGTTTTCCTCATCCTGGAAAGAGAAATAAGGGCACTCCTGCCCAAGCAATCGATAGAAAGCTCTTAGTGATGCGATCTCATTAAGTGAGTACAATCAGACTCTGCCAGCCCTTGCCTCGGGCTCCCCTAATGAAGACCACCCCTTCCATGGAGATGAAGTTCTAACAGGCCCACTGTCTGCAGAATTAATAAAGCAGTTTGGATCTTCCAACCTGAAGTCATAGTCAAGCTGGAGAACCCCGCCCCCCCCCTTTATGTTATAAAAGCAATCCCTGTATGGGGAGGTGTGTTAGTGAGCCTGTGTTTGTGTGGCAGCTATTTACAGAAGCTGTGCAGTTTTATTTCCTTGAATCTGAATCTGAAGATGCTAATGGAAGGTATGCTCCAGACAGAGCCAGGACGCCTTCCCAAGCTCTCGGGAAGGTTGGCTCTCTGCAGGCGTGTTGACAGTGGTATATTTAGGCTGTTAATCACACCCAGAAACAATCCCACCTATCTCAAGACAGGGCAAACCCAGCTCAGGCTCAAATTAGCAGCACCCTACAAAACCTCACCAGCCTTGAACCACTCAGGAAGAGTTGGCTGGGGAATTCTCCCCAAACCACTAAAGTTCAGGACTCAAGGCCGGCTGTAAGGGCAGCCTCATGAATGACCCTGAGGCCGGAGTCCCTGGAGCTGAAAGGCTGTGTGTCAATCATCTTTAGGCAAAAGAAAGCACTGTTTACTAATTCCTTAAAGAAAATCCAAGGGGAACAGCACTCAGGACTGAAACATTCGTGCAATTTCACACCTGCTGGGCATCCTGGAAGCTACCCCTGGACGCCTGGAATTCAAAGATTTGCCCCCTCTCCAGATGGCCACGCCAGGTCTAGCCTGTACTAACAAACAACTAAGTACATCTCAGAACAATAGAAACATAAATAAGCCACCTTAAATAGAAGTCTGTAGAGCCCCAAGGACCAAAGCCAGGAACAGTGATATCCACATGTCATTCCAACACTTGGGAGGCTGAGGCAGGAGGATGGTGAGTTCAAGGCTAACCCAGACCATGTGCAAGACCAATCTCAAATAAGCAAAACCATGAGCTGGCCCTTTAACCCCAGCACTCAGGAAGCAGAGACAAGAGGATCTCTGAGAGTTCGGGGCCAGCCTGGTCTATGTTGTGAATTCCAGAGCTTCCAGAACTGCACAGTGAGACCCCCATTTTAAAATAATAATAATAAATAAAAGGTACACAGTCTCACGCCCCCACTCCTCCTGGGGCAGACATCTCAGGGAGAATGGAACATGGAGAGCAAAGAAAAACTCCACGGAGCTTCACAATTCGAGATTGCTGTCTGTAGTCCTGGCTATGCATTAAATTCATTCAGAACCTCAAAATCAATACCCATGAGATTCTCACAGTCGTCCGAGGACACTTGGGCACGTGATTTGTCCAAAGTCCATGCACTAGCCACGGCCAAGTGAGGTGGCACTCGGCTGGCTCGGTCCCGTGACTTTGACTGTAGGTGCTGTCTCAGGCATCCAGGTATGGAGAAATGAGCTCAACCTGGACTGTAGAAGGGTTTCAGGCGGTTAGAGAAAAGCCAGCATTCCTCGGGAACCTGGGAAGCTGGTTTCCATCTGCCAAAAGAAGCCATTTCCCTCACCTCTGGCAGAATCTACCATAGCATATTAAAGCCCATGCTGGCTTCTAGGCTCCCTCAGTACCACAGCCTACCTGTTACTCATTTCATAGTCTATGTTAGCTCCTGGCCCTCCCCACAACTTCTCATCCTCCTTACAATCCACATGATCTCTCTCTCTCTCTCTCTCTCTCTCTCTCTCTCTCTCTCTCTCTCTCTCTCCCTTCCTCCCTCTTCCCCCACCCTCTCTTCCTCTCTCTCCTTCCTTCCATCCCTTCCTCCTTCCCTCTCTCTCTCTCTCTCCCTCTCTCTCCCTCTCTCCCTCCCTCCCTCTCTCCTAGTTCTCTCATGCTCTATTTTTTTTGTTTGTTTGTTTTGTTTTTCAACACAGGGTTTCTCTGTGTAGCTTTGCGCCTTTCCTGGAACTCACTCTGTAGCCCAGGCTGGCTTCGAACTCACAGAGATCCGCCTGGCTCTGCCTCCCGAGTGCTGGGATTAAAGGCGTGCGCTACCACCGCCCGGTTCTCTCATGCTCTATTCTCTTTCTCCCTCACTATCTTCACTGTTCTCTCCTACTTCCTGAGCCCTGCCCTTGTGCTCTGGACTCTTCCAGATGCCTCTGGATATTTTCTCTCTCTTGTTCACAATAAAAAGATAAAAAATAAATTAAATAAAATAAAACCTTCTAACAACGGAGTGATCATGTCAGCCCTTTCTTTCCTGCGCTCCTTGACTACAGCAGCCACTGTTGATTCCATTGTTTTTAAACAATTATACACTTATTATTTT
This sequence comes from Onychomys torridus, assembly GCF_903995425.1. Classification (NCBI taxonomy): domain Eukaryota; kingdom Metazoa; phylum Chordata; class Mammalia; order Rodentia; family Cricetidae; genus Onychomys; species Onychomys torridus. The sequence goes on from NC_050464.1 coordinate 35,297,962, forward strand.
TTTGCAGGGGCGCAGCTTGCGGACAAATTCACATCAACAGGCTTGGCAGAAAGCACCTTCAGTTGCTGAGTCATCTCTGGCCCCATGGTTTCCAAGCTAAGGCAGAAACACTATCCCATTTGCCGAAGTGCAAGAAGGGGCCATGTGCCTAATGGGATAAGCATATGTGCCAGTCCGGCCCTTCAAATGCTGCAATTCTTTAATACAGTTCGTCGTGGTGTAGTGACCCCCAAGCTATAAAATTATTCTACTTCATAATTTTGCTATTGTTATGCATCATAATGTAAATATCTGCTATTCAAATGCCAGGGGGTCATGACCCACAGGTTGAGAACCACTGTGCTAGAGGCCCTTCCATGAGTTCAGTAATGTGGTGTTAGTGGGTGAATACAACGAAACATATTAAGAAATACTCAAAGAGCAAGGGTATGCAGAGATGGGATGGAGGCTTGTAGGAAGCTGACTCTGGATCTTTCTTCTGGGATCCTTGATGCTACATTCAGAGCACTGTGATAGTGTAACTGCTTGTGGACGATATACAAAAGCTACCATTGCCTGCTGAGTGTGGTGGCAATAAGCGGCTTGCTTAAGATAAGTCTGTAAGTTCAATTTTTTAAAAAGAAAAAAAAAAAACGGGCTGGAGAGATGGCTCATCAGTTAAGAGCACTAGCCGCTCTTCCAGAGGACCTGGTTCAAATCCCAGGACCCACAAAATAGCACACAACTGTCCGTAACTTCGGTTTCAGGGAATCGGACCCTCCTCTGGCCTCCCCAGGTACCAGGCACACACGTGGTGCACAGACATACATGTAAGGAAAACACCCACACACATGAAAATACCAATTAAAATCTTTATGTTTTAAGTTAGGGTTTCCCTTCAATCCCTGCTGCCTCGGGATCCTCACTGGCTCCATGCTGCCAGCGTTGACCAAAGCTACCGTCAACCTTAATCCAAAAAGCTTCTCCTTTGCAGTGAACCAGTGGTGGTTGCAGAGATTCATGGCTGCCCAAAATGCTGAGAGTAAGTGACGGATGCGGGCTCCCCGAGAAATAAGTCATCTGATACACTATTTCCCCCAAGGCTCGGGGAACCCTGGGGAGACGAAAAGAATGTAAGAGCCGGAAGGTTGGGAGACAGGCTGACAAATTCCATCCTTTAGACCGAGCACAACCGGTCTACTCATGAAACTCAAAGCAGCCAAGGTTACTTGCACTGGGCCCTCACGACAGTCATGACGAGAGAGGCATGCACGGGACCAGCCCTTCACTGCTGCACTACTAGCTATGGATGGACTCTGGGAAAGGGGGTGGTGGTCTTCAGGTGTGTGCCTTCTGGTGAATCCACCAGGCTCCATTGCAGAGTTCTAATCCCACAGCCATATCGATGACATCCTTGGACAAACCCAGAGGAGCAGAAGCAAAGGACATGGATGTGGGAAGGATTAGTAAGAAAGTGCAGGGAGAGGACACGGTGAGAGGGAGAGGAGGGAGGGGGCTGAGGGCACTCAGAATGCCTGACATACATGCTTGAAATTGTAACAGAATTCATTTCATTAATATAAAAAGCACTAAAAAAAAAAAAAGTCTCCAACGGTCTCTACTCTCTAAGGGAAAGACAACTCATACTGGAGTTTTTATTATATTTTACAAATATGGATGCATTGTGAAAAGTGGACAGCATCGGATCCCCAGGACTGGAGTTACAGATGGTTGTGAGCTGCCACGTGGGTGCTGGAAATAGAACCCGGGTCCCCTGTAAGAGCAGCTAGGGCTCTTAACCACTGAGCCACCTCTCCAGCCCCTCGCGCCCATGGTTTTCAATTCATTCCAGCGTTTTCCTCCAGGGTGTTCCCATGCGGTGGTATCTGGATGCCACACATTAGAAAAAGGGCAGGAACAGTGGCTGTGACGGACGGTATTCCCTGCACAGTTGAATACAGCTCAGCTTTTCACCTGGACCCTCTTATCACATCCCCCAAGATGGAAAGCCAACGTCATAATTGATCCAAGACACACGGCTAATGAACAAGAAACTGGGAGGAGGAGGGGAATCTGTTTGTTTTCCTGATCATGTGTGTCCGTGTGTGTATCTGCCTGTATGTGTGTGTGTATGTGTGTATGTGTGTGTATCTGCCTGTATGTATGTGTGTCTATGTGTATATATGTGCGTGTGTGTCTGTGTGTGCATGTGTGTATATGTGCGTGTGTGTCTGTGTGTACATGTGTGTGTATCTGTCTGTGTGTGTTTGTGTGTTCATGTATGTATGTGTGTACATGTCTGTCTGTATCTGTGTATGTGTGTGTATCTGTCTGTGTAGGTATGTGGGTTTATGTATGTGTATGTGTATACATATGTATGACTGTGTCTGTGTGCTTATGTATGTGTGTGTCTGTCTGTGTCTGTGTGTTTATGTGTATGTATATCTCTGTCTGTCTGTATCTGTACATATGTACGTCTGTGTGTGTGTGTGTGTGTGTCTATCTGTCTGTCTGTCTGTCTGCATCTGTGTGTGTACATGCATGCACTGCCCAGGACACCAAGCAGTGGCTTCCTTTAGATTTTGAACCAAACAATATGGAAAGAAGAAAGCAAGCCCCCCTCTCCCACCATCTGACCCTCAGCTTCCATCCTAGGCAAAGGCGCTGCCAGCCCGCCCACCCTGTTCTCTGCAGCACACACAGACAGCCCTGATCGCTTGCTGACAGGGACTGGGGAGGCCCTGCAGTGATGCTCAAAGCTGTCCTGTGGACAACGTTCAAAGTGCCTGATAAGCATCTCTCAATTAGACTCTGGGAGCTACAGCTTTGGAGGCAAATTCGATTTGCATTATGCTAGGCTGCTTTGGATAAGATAATGGCCGGTGGCAGTGGAGGGACCCAGCCAGGGCCTCTGCAAGAACTCTGAGTACTCTGGCAGCCCCTCTGAAGAAAATTCACCCACAGCCACAGCTGAGACAGTCACAGATGGCCGCTCTTGGCGGCCACAGACCAGTGACCTACACCCTCCCACACACCCTCTAAGAAACACTCATGAAAATATAAGGTAAGGTTACAGATAGCAGTATATATACTCTTGAGGTCACCCTGGGCTACCTAATAAAGTGCTGTCTCAAAAAAAAAAAAAAAAAAAATCTGCAGTTGTCCAGGCTAGCCTACCTTTTGGAAGCATCTTGAGAGGCAGAACACATTCCCTGTCAGTCCTTGTATGCTGAGGTTCTCTGATCCTGCCTCCACCGTGACTAGCTGTGTGTCATTAGGAGAATTACTCGACCTCTCTGGCTCCCTCACTTTGTCACCTGTCAGAAGTATTCCGCCTCGAAGGCTGGAAATGCTTAACCTGCTCCCTGACTCAGTTCAGCACCCAGCAACCCTGATCCTGGTGGGTACTGATTTGAGCGTTATTAAGAAGCAAACCGAGGGCCATGCTGGTTTTCAAGACACCTGCTAAACAAGGCAAGGCAACCACCACACGCACCACCATAACCACACGCCACATAAAACCATGACCAATGTTAAAGTGCAGCCAATCCTTTCCTACGGTTGTCTCCCTGGGACACACTCATTTTAAGAATCATGCTTGGAGTCACCACCATGGCCTCATACCCCACACCCCCACACCCCTCTGCACAGAGCTTCCCCCAGATACCCAACACACTTCCCTCACAGTAATCAGAACACACACACAGCAAGCTTGTTTGTTTCCATTTGAAAAGACCTCCAGCAAAAAGAAGCCACGGACCAGACCTGGACCGAGGAGCGGGGAGAGGGGCTGGCCTCAGAAAACAAGGCAGAGGGGCTCTGGCCACACATCCTTGTGAAGGAGGGTGTGTCCTCTCCGACTTGGGGCAGTTAAGACAACCAAGCTCAGGCTCACCTACCCTGAGCCAGCATTAGGAACCCTTTGAAACTCCAGGACTCAGGAGTTGAGGCAGAAGGATCATGAATTTGAGGCCATCCTGGACCACACTGTTTCCAAGAGAGAAAGAGAAGGAGGGGAGCAGGAGGTGGGGAGAAGGAAAGAGGAGGAAGGAGAGGAAGGGAGGAAGAGGGGAGGAGAAAAAGGGAAGGAGAGAAAGGAGAGGGAGAAAAGGAGGAGGAAGAGGATGAGAAAGAAAGAGGAGGAGGAAGGGGGGAAAGAAAAAGGTGGGGAAGGAGGAAGAGGAGAAGGAGGAGGAAGAAGAGGAGAGAAGGAAGAGGAAGAGGAGGAGAGAAGGAGGAGGGAGAAGAAGAGAGAAGGAAGAAGGAGGAGGAGATTTCACTCCCCGATCTAAGCTGAAAACCGCCCGTGTAGATTAAGTCTGAAGGCTGCACCCGGTGTTTTGTCTAGGCGAATCTATCTCCTAAGCCCCAGGAACATCTCCAAACAGAGCTCAGAAGTTCTCAGGAAAATGAAACGCCAATTTCTTCCAGAGCAACTCGATCAAGGGACATAAATCTCCTCTACCATCACCAGGACAGGCTTTCCCGATGCTCATCATGGGCTGGATGGGAAGCAGAGCACGTTGGATGTGCAGTATCAGTTCTCAACATGTGGGCTATGACCCCCACATATCAGATATTTACATTACAATTCATAACAGTAGCAAAATTACAGGTACGAAGTAGCAATGAAAATAATGTTATGGTTGGGAGTTCACCACAACACGAGGAACCATATCAAAGGGTCTCAGCGCTAGGAAGAACTAGCAGGAGAATTAACAGACAATCCTCCCAGCATTGTGAGGTAATCACACTCCCCTTCCTACTTTGATAGATGGGGAAACAGGCACACAGATGTTTACTCCCAAGGCTGAAGTTCACATCTAGAAGAGGCAACTCTGAGCCGGGCAGTGGTGCACACCTTTAATCCCAGCACTCAGGAGGCAGAGCCAGGCAGATCTCAGATCTCTGTGAGTTCGAGGCCAGCCTGGTCTACAGAGCGAGATCCAAGACAGGCACTTTTTAGAAACCCTGTCTCTAAAAAGAAGAAGGAGGAGGAGGAGGAAGAGGAGGAAGAAGAAGAAGAAGAAGAAGAAGAAGAAGAAGAAGAAGAAGAAGAAGAGGAGGAGGGAGAGGAGGAGGAGGAGGAGGAGGAGGAAGAGGAAGTAGTAACACTGTGATCCAAACCCATGTAGCTTTAATGGCGATTTAAAATGTAATTTATGTAGGCTGGGGAGGTAACTCAGTCATTAAGAGCATTGGCCGTTCTTGCAGAGGATCAAGTTGGGTTCCCAGCACCCACACCAGACAGCCCCAAACTGCCTGTTCTTCCAGCTCCAAAGGATTGATGGCATCTTCTGTGCGCGTGCATGCACATATGCACAGTAACACAAATTAAATGTAAGATGTATCTTTCTTTACGGTGCTGTTTGCATCCTGTGAGGCTGATGCACACCCACAGGAAGCCACAGGGAAATGAGACTCGGGAATTCAAACTTAGCCACAGAACCACCATTATGGTGTCCCCAGAGGCCCACATGCTAAGGGCTGGCTCAGCAGCCTGGGGAGATGTTGGCGGGTGGTAGGACCTTTAAATAGTGAGTCCTGGTAGGAGGAAGTCAGGCACTGGGGGCATGCCTTGGAAGGGATCCTGGGACCTGCCCCTTCCTGTCTCCTTCTCTTTGTTCCACAGACCCAAAAGCAACAGAGACCAACCATGGGCTGAAACTCTCACACCACAAACCAAAAGGAAACCTTTCCTCTTCATAAGTTGATTTTTCTCAGGTGATTTGTCACAGCAACAAGAAAGCTAACTAACCTAACAACAGCCACAAACAAACAACAAAAAACCAGGGCAAGGGATACAGCTCAGTGATAAACTGTATCACCACATCCAGCCTGAAAATACTACCAGTGACTACAGCTCCCGGTTCTTTGTCATTCTGAGAGGGTTAGTCATGAATGACCTGTAACAGTAACTCTCCATTATCTCGAATTACCAGCTTCCTCAATGCCTTTTCATGATGGCACTCACTGCTAGAGCGCTATCCCAGCATGTGCAAAGCCCTGAGCCCCACCCAAGAGAGAGACAGGAGGCTGAGAGGCACTTGACCTCGAATTTCAGATACACTGGTTTTTATGTTAGTGTTTATTCATTCCATGTGATGTTGGGGTTCCCTGTACCCTTTGAATTCATCTGTACAATGCATTCCGAGAATACCACCCAGCAGCATGTTTAGCATAAGTATATATCTAGACACACTTAGACTATGTGTCCTTTACCTGAAAGTCAAGTTTTGCAGCATTCTACCTGCCATTATACCTCATGATCAGCTGCATCATGAAGTCCTGGTGAAGGGCACTTGAACCTTTATTTAACCCTCCCAGGCCCAAATCACAATGTGGCAAGGCTAGGGGCAGAATCAGGACCTAGGCACTGTGCTCTGGTTTTCTGTCTACTCACTGTCCCCAACAAAGAAGAGGAGGTCAGACTGTGCACTGCAGACTGGCTATGACCTAAGCCCACAGGACTGTCCATACTGACTTGAGATCTCTAGAGTATCCTATAGACGTCTGTAATGTATCCTTTACCCAGCTGCACCAAGGTTGCAGCTCAGGTCTAGAAGAGGCAACACTGTGATCCAAACCCACTTAGCTTTAAATGGTGACTTAAAATGAGATATATGGGGGCTGAGAGATAGTGCAGCCATTAAGAGCGTTGGCTATTCTTACAGAGGATTAAGTTGGGTTCCCAGCACCCATATCAGAATTGCCTGTCATTCCAGGCTATAATGGTCCGAAATGCCTAGTATCCCAGATGGAGACTTCTAGACACACTTGTTAGTATCCAATGTTTCATTCAGCCATTCTAGTAACAGCTTCCTAGCTCACCTGAGAGGACCATCCCTGTCTGGTCCATGGTGCTTGGGAGGGGCTGATCTCACTCCCTGAACTGCCCAGCGAGAGCAATATGTCTTAGAAGCACAGAACAGAGAAATAGTCATGCCTGACAGGTGGGCAGGATGTCCCACACATCCATGGGAGCCACTGGCAAATAAGTGTGCTCTTCCTGTATGGAGCTAAGGGGATAGGAGGCAAGTGTGGGCTCCCAGCAGCCACTCTGTCACCGCAAGGAGAACCTGCCTGGCTGAACACAACATGGAAAGAGGTGGAGCTGAGAGGTGGGGATACCCTATAACCTTAGTTCTCTAAGTAATTGGGTCCTCTTTGTAGCTGAAGCTACCCCAAAAACTTCTGGGTTACACAAGTCAAGGAACAGCAGATTTGGGCCAGTTTCTGTTATTTGCAACCAAAAGAGTTCAAATGATTACAACCCTAAATTTCCACTTATTTTTTTTTTCAATCACTCAATAGGCAAGGTCCCAATCTTGTTCACAGTCATTGCTAAATATAACCAACATCCAACCACAGTCCCGGATTGCTTGTGGAGCCCATTCTCAACCCACTGCATGAAAGAAGCCATGAAAACTCCAGGCAGTTCATGTGACCTCTGCCCCAAAGGGGACAGACAGAGCCGGCCCCCCAGTGAGTCCCTGAGACCCCTCCTCTATACCATCGCAGCCATCAGGTGACATCTGGCCCCAGGCCGCTGCCCAGCTCAGCAGACAAGCGAAGGCAGCTGGCTGGAAGGAGCTGTGATTTCACAGTGGACTGGCTGGGGGGGGAGTCCGTCTGCCTCTTAATCTCAGTTCATTTAGGACTGCTCTCATCCTCGATAATCTAATCAAACAATGGCCGGCCTCTCAGCCCTCTAGAATGCTACTAATGAATTTTTCATAACCCCGTGGAGACGCTTTCTCCGCTGTTGTTGATAGTAACAGAGCGAGGATCGAAAAACATAACTCCACTCCTCCACCTCTTCTCTTCCCAACTGTGCCTCCTCCAGCTGCACCTTGCCTCCCCGAGTCCTGCCCATCCACGCTTATTCTCCCAGGGTACCACGGATGTGCCACGCCGCTAACAGAACCTGCCTCTACCTTAGGGGACCAATAAATCCATGTTAGGCTTTCAAATTGTATTTGAGAAGTGGAGATGGTCGATTAGGGAGGTTTATTCAATTTGGCCAATGGCACGCCTTGCTTTCCTATGAAAAGAAGCAAGGAAGCCAGAGGAGGGGAGCGAAGATGGACTGTCCAGTCTCGTGGCTTCTCAGAGGGACTGGGGTACTGGAGACTCCAGACACATGGGAGTTTGTTCGGTTCCCTGAATGAGCTTCCAACCTCTGAGCTTCTGAGAATTCTGTTCCCTCTCCCGGGAACAACCTTTCCTTGTCGGCACACGATTTCGACTTTCACGCAGATTTCAAACCCTCAAACTGAAGGATAGGTCTCCCTCAATATCTGTGGCTCCTCCCAGCACTCCTCATCCCGCCCCTACCCTAGACCCTCCCACCCAGGGGCGGGGCTTCTGCTTCCACCACCACCCCACCCACCTCAAGCCTGATCCCTAAATAACTCAGCCATTTGGGGTTTTTTTATTTGTTTGTTTTGTCTTTTCGAGACAGGGTTTCTCTGTGCAGCTTTGTGCCTGTCCTGGATCTCGCTCTGTAGATCAGAGCTGGCCTCGAACTCACAGAGATCCACCTGGCTCTGCCTCTGAGTGCTGGGATTAAAGGCGTGCGCCACCACCGCCCGGCTAACCATTTAGATCTTAGTCTCTTAGTCTCTTGGCACCGGGGCCACCTCTCTTGGTCGGTGGCTCCTCTCTCCCTCTCGCTTCTCTCCTCTCATGGTCCATTTTCGTCTACCGCCATGCTCATCCTGGACTCTTCCCTTTGCCTGCATTCTCCCTTAATAAAAATCTTCTCCACACTTGAGGAATAGCCAGGTCCCTCCTCCATTTAATTCATTTTTTCATTCAGACGCCACATGGCTGACGTCTGAGGGCTGCTGACCTGTGTCCGGACTCCAGCGCCGTTCCTACCAAGCAGTACCTATTTGTACCTTGTCACGTACATATGCGTCAAGGCTCCTTCCAAAACAGCCAGCCGGGGTCCCCTTTTGAAGCAGAAGTGAATGGGCAAGGACTCAAATCCCAAGCTACGTTTCTTCTCTCTGAGCTGCGTTTTAGATTTCAGGCCAGACCATCAGTATTGTGACCTCCAACTCCAACTAACTCGTTCTTTGAGAGGGCAGAGCTGAGTAGAAGCTTTAAATAGACAGAAGGTGTTGGCTACTTCAGTACTTGGGAGGTAGGACCAGGCATGTCATGAGTTCAAGGTCATCCTCGGCTACATAGAGAGTTTTAGTACAATCTGGGCTATGGGAGACAAAAGTAACAAGGAGGAAGGAAGGGAGGGAAGGAGGGAAGGAGGGAAGGAGGGAAGGAGGGAGAAGGGACATTTGTGACTTTTCAGAGGGCCTGGGGTACTGGAGATTGCAGACACATTAGAGTTTGTTCAATTCCCTGAATGCTCTGTGGTGTTTTCAGTGGCACCTGGGGAGCTCGGGCAGGCAGGTGTCTCCAACAGTAGCTGCTTCAAAAACATGGAACTCGTTTGTATGGAAATAACCTAACTAAGGAATGGCCAGCATGGGAATCTGACTGAGTTTTAAGAGAGGGCACTATTATTTATTAAAAATCTAGAAATTGACCAGGCAGTGGTGGCGCACACCTGTAATCCCAGCACTCGGGAGGCAGAGGCAGGTGGTTCTCTGTGAGTTTGAGGCCAGCCTGGTCTACAGAGCTAGTCCAGGACAGGCTCCAAAGCTACAGAGAAACCCTGTCTCGAAAACCAAAATATATATATCCCGACAATGCTGGCACATGCCTTTAATCCCAGCTCTCGGGAGGCAGAGGCAAGCAGATCTCTGAGTTTGAGGCCAGGCTGGTCTACAGAGGGAGTTCCTAGGCAGCCAGAACTACACAAAGAAACCTCACTTCAAAAAGAAAGGAAGAGAGAGAGAGACAGAGAGAGACAGACAGACAGACAGACAGACAGAGACAGAGAGAGAGAGAGGGGAAGAAAGGAAGATAGAAATATGGGTATGGGACTGGAGAGGTGGCTCAGTGGTTAAGAGCATTTCCTGCTCTTGCAGAGGACCAGGATTCAGTTCCCAGCACCCACATTGGGAGGCTTGTAACTCCAGCTCCAGGACATCCACACTCTCTTCTGGCCTCTGAGAGCTCCGCATGCATGCACATAAACACACAAAAGAACACACATACACATAAATAAAAATAAACAAATAAACTGTGTAAAGAAATGGAACAGAAACATATTGAGGGTAGGACGCTACAAGGTTGGGAGGATGCTTCAGAATAATCCAGGGAGCTTTAAGGGGGAGAGCATGGTTGACTGACTTTGGTTATCGTGTAAGTGTGATGAGCATACCATGAGGTCTGCTGGCTCTTCTGGCTACAGCCATACAGGTTCAGTGTGTGTGTATAATGTCTTCTAGCCTAGTTATATCTTTACCTTTTTTTTTTTTTTTTTTTGAGACAGTCCCTCATTTCTAGGATGGCCTTAAATTCACTATGTATCCAAGGCACTCTAAAGGTCTGAGCCTCCCGCCTCCACCTCCCAAGCAGTAGGGATTGCAGATGTGCACTGTTAGGACTCAGGAAGTGCATATGTCTAGCATTGGCAACCTTGGCCCAGCTCAGGCTAAACTATAGAAGGAGTTCTGGCAGTCATATAAAAGCCAACATTCCTTGGGGACTTGTAAAATGGGTTCCTGTCCACTAAAAGGAGTTATTCCCCTTGCTTCTGGCAGAAGGGACATATGGCTCTCTATTGACATATACCTGTGGCTGCATGTCAAAGCCTATGCTGGTCTCCAGGCTCTTCCAGTCCCTATTCAAACCTCCCACACTAGCTTCCTGGCCCTCCTCTCCTCTCTCCATTCCTCCTGCTCTATGTTCAGTCCCAAGGCTGTTCCAGATCCCCCACTCTCTTTATAATGGCAAGGCTTTCCTGCCCCTACTCTTCTCCCTTCTCACAGATAGACCTGGCTATGGCCAGTCCACTTTACTCTGGACTCATCCAGATGCCTCTGGCTGTTACCGCTCTCTTCCCCACAGTAAAGACCTTCCCCTCAATTCATGGAATGGCCATTCTGGCGGCTTCTTTACAGTGGCCCCCTTCCATACATGCACCACCACACCTAGTGCTGGGGATGGGATCCAGGTCTCTGTGCATACTGGGTCAGCACCTACACAGTCATATTTCTTGTTATGCCCTCCCTGAAGATGGACTGAGGCTACCCTATTCAGTAACCATTACAAAGCCAAGAATATAATGTCCTTGTCCTCTAAGCTGGACAACTCAGGCTTGATTTTTTTTTTAAATTTTATTGTCTGTGTTATTATTGTGTGAGGTGTGTGTGTGTGTGTGTGTGTGTGTGTGTGTGTGTGTGTGTGTAGACCAGAGAATAGGGACCTGCTTCTCTCTTTCCATCACAGGTTCTAGGGATCAAACTCAGGTGTCTCGCTTGCAAGGCAGGGGCTTTTATGCCTGCGGAGCCACCACACTATCCCTGTAAGTATCATTTTATGTATAACATACAGATGTATCCGACTCAGAAATAGCAGGTGCTACAACTCAGAGGTTCCCTCCGATCACCACACTGTGGGTCCTTACTTTCTTCTTTATATGAACACACATACATGCATGGGGATATGCACATGTACACACACATAGAGATGTACAGGGAAGTTGCTGGTACCCTTGGCTGGATAGTGGCCAAGTTGTGTTCACTTCCAATCAAATGTCCTGAACACAGACGTCACTTCACAGTTCATGCCCACCAAGACAGTTTAGGCATATTCCCTCAGGGACATCGGCACCAAGTGACCTTCAGGAGCTGTCACACACTGTAAATTGACCCCTTGGTCTAAAGGAGACACAGATATTGTGAGTTGGAAGAACTCTGAAGAGAGATCCAAGGTATAATGCTCACCCAACAGACTTGAGGTCCCGAGTTCAATCCTCAGTACCCCCATCAAGAAAAAAGGAAGAAATTAATACCCGTGTATTTTGTTAGGGTCACTATTGCTGTGATGAAACACGTGACCAAAAGCAATCAGGGAGGAAAAGGTTTCTTCGCTCACGGTTCCAGACACAACAGTTCATCATCAAAATCCATCAGGGCAGGAACTCCAACAGGGCAGGAACCTGGAGACAGGAGCTGAGGCAGAGGCCATGGAGGGGTGCTGCTTACTGGCTTGTTCCCATGGCTTGCTCAGCCTGCTTTCTTATAGAACCCAGGACCACCAGCCCAGGGGTGACACCACCCATCAGTCACTAAGTAAACTGGATCTTACAGAGACATTTTCTCAATGGAGGTTCCCTCCTTTCAGATGACTCCAGCCTGTGTCGAGTTGACCTAAAACCAGCCAGGACCCTGTGTCTAACAAACTAGAGGCTAGTGATATAAACCAGTGGGAGAGCACTTGCCTAGCTTGTGCAGGACCCTGGGTTCAGTCTTCAGCACTACAAAATAATAAGCGAACACACACACAGCCTAAGAGAAGCATTCCCGTAGTGTCAGTGACCATACATGGTTGATGTTGAAGGTCTGTCCTGGATTCATCTCTGTTGTCACGACAAGAAGCAGCTTAGGGGAGAAAAGGATTTATTCAGTTTATAATTCCAGGTTGCAGTCCACAACTGCAGGGAAGTCAAGGCAGGAACTTTAAACATCACATCCACAGAGCAGAGAGGGAATGTCTACACAGATCCTGGCCTGTCGGCTTGTGCTCAGCTAGCTTTCTCCTCTTATACAGTTCAGGAACCCCAGCCTAGGGGATGCCGCCACCCATGATGTACCAGGTCTTCCTATATAAATTCACAGATCAAGGCAACCCTCCACAGACATGCCCACAGGCCACCCTGATCTAGGTAACTCCTCATTAAGATTTGCTTCCCATGCCGGGCCATAATGCCTTTAATCCCAGGACTCAGGAGGCAGAGCCAGGTGGATCTCTGTGAGTTCGAGGCCAGCCTGGTCTACAGAGTGAGTTCCAGGAAAGGTGCAAAGCTACATAGAGTAACCCTGTCTCAGAAAAGCAAGAGAGAGAGAGAGAGAGAGAGAGAGAGAGAGAGAGAGAGAGAAGGAGGGGGAGGGGGGAGAGAGGAGAAATGAAGAGAAGAGCAATGTAAACCCAGAGAAGAAAAAAGGGATAGGGGTACAGTTAGAACAAATATTTAAAAAAAAAATTGGAAGGAAAAAAGGTGAGAATAAATGAAACCAAAGCCTGGTTTTCTGAAAAGGAAAATTAAACTGATAAAGCCCTGGACAATTTGACAAAATCAAGCACAAAAGAGGAGGCATCACTACAGATCCAAAGGGGCAACAGAGGACAACACAAGGACTCCGTGGATGCAAACCCAACAACTCAAATAAAACGTACTCCCTGGAAACCACAAGCCACCCAAAGTTACTCAAGAATAAACACTTTACTATCTTTTGGTTTGGTTGGTTTTGCTTTTTTCAAGAAAGGTTTCTCAGGGTAACCCTGGCTGTTCTGGAACTCGCTCTCTGCAGACCAGGCTGGCCTTGAACTCACAGAGATCTGCCTGACTCTGCCTCCTGAGTGCTGGGATTAAAGGCGTGGACCTTCGCCACCTGGCCTTTATTTAATCTTAACACTATTGAAAAAATTTAATCTGGGGGCTGGAGAGATGGCTGGTCAGTAAGAACACTTGCGGCTCTTCCTGAGGTCCTGAGTTGGTTCCTGGCACCCACATAATGTACCCCACAACTGCCTGTAACTCCAGCTCCAGGGGATCCAACACCTTCTCCTAGCCCCGATGGACACACATACACAGGTGGTATACATTCACACAGACACATCCACACAAACGAAATAATAAATATAAATATTTTAAGAGAAACTTAATTAATTAAAAAAACCTTTCTTGAATAATTTAAAATAAAAGCATTGTAAAAGAAACAAGGTGTACTAACTGATAAAGAAAATAAACTATAGGGACGACACTAATTGATCTAGGAAAAGCGTTTGACCAAATGTAAACTCAGAGTGAACCAGGGATAAAAAGAATGTCTTAATCTTTTAAAGGAAAGGTTAATATACCAAAACAACATATAATGCCCAAAGCAAACATCATTATGATGGAAAAACTGAGTGTTTTCCCCAAAAGACCAGCAGCAAGACAAGGATGTCTGCTCCCACTGCTCCTATTAAACATCACAGTAAAAGTCTTCACCAGCAAAATAAAAAGTTTAAAAATACAACTATCCCTATTTGTGGACAACACAATTATCTATGTAAAAAATTCCCACAGCATCTGTATTTTTAAAACATCCCAGTATGTTTATTCAAATCACAAGATGCAAGGTCAATAGAGGGAGAAAAAAAGTCACTCAAATTTCTAATGCTAAAAAGTAACAAATACAAAATGAAGAATTTCCAAGTCATGTATTATAGATGCAAGAATAAAACGAAATACTTGGTCAATTCCGAGCAGGATCCACACACTGAAAACCCTTTGCCAGCACCACACCATCTCCATCGCTGTAGCCTTAGACTAATTCTAAAAATCGAAGTTAGTTCCTCCTAACTCCTCCTCCTCCTCCTCCCTTCTCTCCCCTGCTTCTCTCCTCCTGCTTCTTCTTCAACACAGTTTTGGCTACTTGATTCATTTCTCTTTCCATTGCAGACTCAGCTTGTTTATCCCTGTTTTTGGAACCCCGTTATGGAGGTCGAGAGATGGCTCCGTGTCTGAAAGCTTTTCCAGAGGACTTGGGTCCAATCTCCAGCACCCCATGGTGGCTCACAGCTGTCCATACCTCCAGTTCCAGGAAATCTAATGCCCTCTTCTGACCTCCGCAGGCACCAGGCACACACATCCGTGCAAGCAAAACACTCATACATGAAATTAAATAAAGAAATCTACAAAAATGAAAGTTTAAAAAAGAAAGAAAGAAATCTGGCATCTCAGCAAAGCGCTTGTGACCCTAGCATGAGGACCTGAGTTTAGAACCCTAGAAATCATATAAAACCCAGGTACACCATGGGGAAGAGACAGGAGGATCCCTGGGGCTCACTGTCACTTTAGCCAAATCTATGAGTTCTACATTCAGTGAGAAAACCTGCCTCAAAAAAATAAGACAGAGAGTGAGTGAAGAAGATAACTAAGGTGACTTCTGACCTTTACATGCACTCACACGCACATGCACACATACACTGTGCTCACACACACACAAAGAAATACTACATACCAGCACAAACACATCACACCCCGTGCATGCATATAATTATACGTGTCAATGAAAATTAAATGTCCCTAAAAGGAGAAGTGAGTACTGATAGACATCGGGTATTTGATTCTACAGCCCAGGCACAAGAATCAAGTCATCGGAGGAAGAGAGAGTCTTTGGAACAACAGCACATCCAAAAGGGGGATGGGAAGGGGGAGCTTATACAGTGCGCAAAAACGGACTCAAAACACATCATGGATCTAAACACGGGTTTTCAGATGCAAGACATTTACCACCAAAGACAGGAGGCATTCTTTGAGGACATGCGGAGTTCAGCCAGAACACCAAACACTATGATGTGGCAAAGACACGCGACACGACTGATCATTTGGGCTTCACTGGATTTTAAAAGCACTGCTCTGTCAGAGACACTATCAAAAGAAAGAAAAAGACAGCTCGAAGAGTGGGAGAAGGGAGTCTCAATCCCGTAGCTGAGCAGGGATCTTGTTCGGGGGGGCCTATAAAGAACGCTCAAGGATGCGGCCCAGCTGTCCTCAAGTGGGAGAAAAGACTTTGGCCGTTTGCTTTCTGATGCTCTGATTAAACTCTTGATTAAAAGCAGCTTGAGGAGGAGAGGGTTCGCCAAGCTAAAGCGTATGGAGGGGCGTCAAGGTGAGAACCCCCAGAAGGAACATGGAGGCCGGAACTGAAGCAGAGGCCACAGAGGAAGCTGCTCGCTGGTTTGCCTTCTGCCTCTACTCATAGCCTGACCACAGAAGAATCTGATGGAGGCACTTCCTCCTCTGAGGCTCCCTCCCTCAGGAGTGTCAAGAGGACAGCGGATATTAGCCATCACAGACTTGAACCTACATGTTCTCAAAGAGCGGGTATCGGGGAGAGACAATCCCCCAAAAGCTGCACTCGGCCTCAGACACCAGAGGAACTGAAAACTACCACACTGAGGACTCCCAGCACCCACAAAGCATAAAGAAAGAACTGGATCCTAAGAATCGTCCTCGCCACAGCACATGAACTTCCCACCCTGACACACACACACACATGAATAAATTAAATAAATAAATAAATGAAATTTTAAGACAAAAACAAACAGTAACCGTGGTGGTTTGAATAAGAATGGGCCTTACATGCTCATATATTTGGATGCTTAGTCATAGGGAGCAGCACTACTTGAGAAGGATTAAAAGGTGTGTCCTTGTTGGAGGAAGAGTGTCACGGAGGCGGGCTTTGAGGTTTTCAAAGGTCCAAGCCTGGCCCAGCATCTCTCTCTTCCTGCTGCCTTCAGATCTGAATGGAGAACTCTCAGCTACTGCTCCAGCACCATGTCTGCCTACACGCCTCCGCCTTGCTTCCCGCCAAGATGACAATGGACTAAACCTCTGAAACTGTAAGCCAGCCCCAGTTAAATGCTTTCCAAGAGTTGCGGTAGCCACGGTGTCTCTTCTCAGTAGCAGAACAATGACTAAGACCATGACCATCCCAGGAGCTGGGGAAGCTGTGGAGCCACATGCCAATAGGCACACGCGTCAATACAGATGCAGAGGGTGCGGCCCATGGAAAGCAGTTACCTACCCCATAGCCTGAACACTCCACAGCTATGTATTTATCCCAGAGAAATGTAAAGCTGAGTTCACACAAAACAAGTTCATAGGGTTGGGCGGATGGCTCAGCGGTTAAGAGCACTGGCTGCTCTTCTGGAGGACCTGAATTCAATTCCCAGCACCCACACAGCAACTCACAACTGTCTGTAACTCCAGTTCCAGGATCTATGATACTCTCACACATACAAACATGCAGGCCAAACACCAACGCACATAAAAATAAATCTTGAAAAAGAAAAAAAAAATTAAAAAAGAAAAGATAAAAACTAGAAATGTTCTTTAAAGAGAGGAAGTATGGGGGTTGGGGATTTAGCTCAGTGGTAGAGTGCTTGCCTAGCAAGTGCAAGGCCTGGGGTTCAATCCTCAGCTCAAAAAAAAAAAGAGGAAGTAAGGCTGGGCAGATGGTTCAGTGGGTAACACTTGAGAAGTAAGCTTGGGGTCCCAAGTTTGAATCTCCAGCATCCATGTAAAGGCTGGGAGTGAGTGACCTCTTGTACTGAAACAGAGGCTCACTGGAGCTTCTTCCAGGGTTGGTGAGAGACCCCATATCAGGGAAATAAGGTGGGGAATGGTAGAACAGGACACCTGATATATTCCTCTGGCCTCCACATGCATGTGAATGGGCATACACATGCGCACACACACACACACACACACACACACACACACACACTCACACAAACATATATACACACACATAAACACACAGCACACATACATACATACACATACACATACTCACATGCACACACATATATACACACACATACACACACACAGCACACACACATACACACCACACACAGCACACATACATACACACACATACACACCACACACAGCACACATACATACACACACATACACACACACAGCACACATACATACACACCACACACACACATACACACACACACACCACACACACACCACACATACATACACACACACCACACATACATACACACACACATACACACACCACACATACACACACACCACACACACACATACATACACACACATACACACACACACTCACATGCACACACATATATACACACACATATACACAAATATACACACACCGCATACACACCACACAGACATACAAACACACCACACATACCACACATACACACATACACACACACCATACACACACACACACACACACACACACACACACACACAGAGGAAGTGCTGCCCTGTACAATCATGTGGACATGAATCTCACCGACATCCTGTGAGAAGAGAGCTAATCTCCAGAGCAGCGTACCCAGTGATTTCATGCACAGAACATTCTTTAAAAGAGGATGGCCAGTAGTTGCCACGGCAGGCAGGCGGGGAGGGCGGGGTGAACCATCAGAAGGACCAGGAAGGGGGTTACTGGGTGGGAGGACTGCTCAGGAGTCTGATCATGGCGGCACCTATGGATTAAAACTCACAGGAACACTCAGCCAGGTGTGGTGGTGCACACCCGTAGTCCCAGCTATTCAGGAGACTGAGACGGGAGGATTCCAGGAGTTCAAGATCAGCCTAGGAAATGAGGAAGAGAGAGAGAGGAGAAAGGGAAGGAAGGAGGGAGGGAGAAGAAGAAATATATATCTAATAAAACTATACTATATATTATATAATGTTATATATAAAATATAATATACTATATTATATATAATAAAATAAAATAAGCAAATAGTGGCCTTGGGAGACAGCTGAGTGGCTAAAGTAGCTGCGTACATCTGTAATCCTGGTGCACCTCTGCCCAGACGGGAGGCAAAGGCCAAGGCAGAAGCATTCCCAAAAGCCCACTGGCTAGCTAGCCTGGTGCACACAGTGGCAAACCCTGTTTCAAAGAAGATGGAAAATGAGGAGCAACATCCAAGTTTGACCTCTGTCCTCCACACACATGAGCAAACACACACACACACACACACACACACACACACACACACACACACACATTTCTTAAAAGCCAGAACTTTTAAAAGCCATGATGTATCATTTTACTTAATATACAGTCTCTACATGCCCAGTGGTGGAGGCACACGCCTTTAATTCCAGCACTCAGGAAGAGAGGCAAGTGGATCTCTGAGTTCAAGGCCAGCTGGTCTACAAAGCGTGCTCCAGGACAGCCAGGGCTATAGAGAGAAATGCCATCTCAAAAAACAAGCAAAAATAAAAATAAAAATAAAAAAAAAAGATACAGCTCTACACTAGGCAAAAGATCACAATCTATGGAGGAAAAGGAAGCACAAATTTGGTTGACTTAAGGGCAAGATGAGAGTTTACCATGTGGTAGCAAACACTCCACATCTGGACAGAGGTTTGGTTGGCTCTGCTGCACACATCTGGCAAAGCTCAATGATGCTCATTCAAGATCCAGGCTGCACATAGCATACCCTTCTCTTCATCACATCCTGAGCATCAACCAATGACGTGCACACAGACTTACCGGAGGGGCGTGTACGGCCATCTAACCCATCAAACACTGTGATGGGCTAGGAAGTGAAGGGAGGGATAAATAGATGGACAGATGTGCGGTAAAAGAATAGAGCCTGGATGTTATGTATGTTGCTTTTTTGAATGGTCACAAAACACAGATTCTCCAAGTCAGATAAAGACAAAAATGTAAAATGTGATGCGGAAACCAATCAAAAACAAAGTCCCTGGGTGCCCCACTTCATGGCCACTTCCGTCCATCTGTTGGCCTCCATACTGAGTGTAAGTACCACACCAGCCCGGCATTCATGGATGAACACAAGTGAAATCCTCACTTGTTGAGGCTGATGGGCTGCCTCTGGGAGTAAAGGCGATTGCCACCAAGCCTGATGACCCGAGTTCACTTCCCAGGACTCACAGTAGGGTGGAAAGATAGACCTGATTCCCACAAGCTGTCTTCTGACCTCCACGCACACACTGCGATACATGCACCAATGTGTATGCATGAGTGTGCATGTGTTTGTCACACGTGTGCACACACACACAATAAATACATAAATGTAAAAAAATGCTATAAGCAACTTTTTTTTTTTTTTTTTTTTTTTTTGGTTTTTCGAGACAGGGTTTCTCTGTGTAGCTTTGCGCCTTTCCTGGAACTCACTTGGTAGCCCAGGCTGGCCTCGAACTCACAGAGATCCGCCTGGCTCTGCCTCCCAAGTGCTGGGATTAAAGGCGTGCACCACCACCACCCGGCTGCAAGCAACTTTTTTATTATGCAAAAAAATACACACAAAGTTTCCACTCCAATAATCTTTAAGTTCATAGTTTAGTGGCACCTCCAGCCACATCAGAAATGTGCCCTCTGCCCCACATCTGCTCTGGCCACACCTTTCTCTTCGGGGTCATACCACCCCTGGAGATATCGTAACAGGGGTGAATCTACCTGTTCCTTATCTGTAGCTCCCTAGCCAAGACAGCTCGGGTCAAATCGATTACTTTAAACCTCTGCAAACTCGCTTGTAAAGCTGGATTGACCACGGTTATGGTCATGACCCACTGGAGAGGCATTCCAGCCTGGAGGAAACCTGCAGGAGAAAAATCACTCCAGGCTTTGATTTGCTTCTCCCTCTCCTACGCGTGTCCCTTGTCTCTTCTCATCCCTCAGCTTCTCCAGCCTCCGTCCCAGACACCCAGTCTCGGAATATCTCCCCTGTCCCAGACCCACACGGGGTGGGAAGAAGGGAACAGGAAATTTAGCCTGTTCTCTTCCGAAAAGTTGAGTGGGAACCTAGAAAACCATTGCTCATTGCAGGGGAACTCCATAGTAGAAGCCATTCCAAAAGTCAGAGGGGGGGGGCAGTGAACCCCTCAGAGACAGATTGCCACTCAGAATTTTGAGACGCCTCTACAATGGAATTGGGGCCTTGCTCAAAACCAACTAGTAAGAAAATAAAATAGCATTCATGCTGAGGATAAGGGAAATAAACGTAACCTTTGACCTAGCAGTTTCACGTCTAAGAACTGGAGGCAAGCCCCAGCCACAGGATATCCAGCCGAGGCTCATCACAATGGGAAGTCACAAATAAGAACTGTAGAATTTCAGTCAGGGATATGGAATAGCCCTGGAATAATATGCAGCCGTTGAAAATAACACCTTAGGGGGTGCTGAAGAGATGGCTCAGTGGTTAAGAGCACTGGCTGCTCTTCCAGAGGTCCTGAGTTCAATTCCCAGCAACCACATGGTGGCACACAACCATCTATAGTGAAATCTGATGCCCTCTTCTGGCATAAAGTTGTACAGTCAGATAGAGCACTCATACATGAAAGAAAGAAGGGGGAAGGAGGGAGGGAGGGAGAAAGAGAGGAAGGGAGGAAGCGAAGTAGGTAAGTATGGAGGTATCTTCCTGGTTAACTGCCTATCTCATTATTCGCTGTACCAGAGACCTCTTGCCCTCATCAGACTTACTGTTCTCTTCTTCCTGGGCCCACAATCACTGCAACACACACACACACACACACACACACACACACACACACACACACACACACAATCTTCCCAGGAGGTTGCGACTGAACTCCAGCTCAGAGAGAAGGGCAGATGTGATGAGGGGGGTGACCTCAGGAAGGAGGCTTTTAAGCAGCTCTGACTTCTCTGCACTCCCTGCCCTTCCTGGATGTAAACAGAGATGCTACAAGATGGGAGACTGATGCCTGAGAGAACAGTGGGCTGGTCAACCCACCTGGAACTGATTTGTGAGTGAGGAAACCACCTTGCTCTATCGGGGTCCAGTCATCACCACCAATCCCATTTGACTAACCTTTGTAGCAACTCCCACCAAGAAAGGGAGGGGGCTGTTCCCCTCCCTCTACATCCAGGCTGACCACAAGACTCACTCCAACTCACAGGACACAGTGGAAACAATAGGATGCTCAAGATCCCTTGCAAGTACTGTCCTTGCTCTCCTGGGACACTAACACCGTAAGAAATCACCCAAACCATTGCCCTGTGGGGCTCCTCATCCTGTCCCAACTCCTTCTTCCAGCTTCATGTGGCCCTGTGAAAGAGGCCAGACCAGATCAGAGAGAGCACCGCCAGCCGCGCACAGCCCACAGACTCACAGGAATCGGTCTTAAGCACAGTCTTTCCCAAATGGACCTAAGTCCAGGGAGGGCTCATTACAAAGAAACCAAGAACTGAGGCGGATGGACAAAGAGCAGCGCTGCTAAGTGCGGCCATGACGCCTGCGCCACATGAGGAGATGTCATGGCGTCTGCCCTTGGCCCCCAAACCCATCACTTCCCTCCCCCTGTGATCTGACCACAATCGGGTCGGCCCAGAGCCAGGTCCCTGTGCACTGCCGGAGCCTTCCAGCCCTGGTGTCCAGACGACTCTGATCTCTCTT